>NC_052056.1:96853045-97153045 GCF_903992535.2 Arvicola amphibius | reverse complement strand
CTTATTTCCTTCACACGAGGCCTTTTCATAAGTGTAAAACCACCTAACTCACCAAAAGTGCATCACAGAAGTCAAAATCGGAAGAGGTGTCTTGTGTGGAGGGTCCCATCATCTGGCCTTCAACCCCATGATTCCTGCTTGTCAGGAAGCATCCATCAGCCAGGAATAGGCTTTGGACACAGGAGGGAGGCCAAGCAGGTCATACCTGGAGATACACAGAGAAGTCCTTCCTGGAAGGTCAGGAAGATGGGCTGGGCATTATTCCTGGAAGACATATAGCTGGCTCGCTCTACCACATAGGATGGGCACTGTCCAACCAATTGCGAGTAACTAGGGCACAGAATCCCTGGGGCAGAGCTAGTTATTGGGATCTTGCCGAGAATAGGGGTGACTTTTTGGAGAGCCACTTCTTCCTGGCACCATCCAGGTGGTACCAGGGCACACTAGGTGGCCCATGCTACTGGCGCAGCCCTCTCCCCAGAGAGGCCCATGTGATCCAGGTTTGTCCCAGGCTGTTCTGGGCACACAAGGGCCAGGCTGGATCACAGTGGGTGTGAGTGTGTGTTAGCGGAGGGATGTTTCTAGGGTGACTCAGAAGGAAGTTCGTATTGAGGGGACCCTTCGAGGTCAGCTGTGTGCCTCTAGTTTCAGGACAGCCTTGTGATACTGAACTCGGGGTCACAGCCTGTGCCCCAAGCCAGGTTCGTTTATCCATTTCCAATAAGCTACCAGGTTTGCCCACCCATTTTCAACAAGCCAATTGAAACAGCCAAATTAATAGTGGGAAAAGGAGATTTATGTAATGTGGTCACATTGGGAAGAGTCAAGGGCTTCAGAGACAACCCAGTCATCCGAAGTGAGCTGCAGGTTTCCATAGAGGGCCAAGGGTATGCACATTTAAGCAGCCCTGCTCAAGCTGTGGCTTCAGTCTTTCTTATAAGGTGGCCTGAGGAGTTGTGAGAATTCTGTGGACTCCTCCGGGAAACAAGTTCCCTCTCTGGCTGGTGTCTTTTCCTTCCCCTGGCACGAGATCCTGGGGAAATTTCCTTTTCTTTGGGGTCTATTGTTTTCAGGTGGAAAAACTCAAGCTCCTCGTTGTTTCTGTCAGGGTCACTGCATTTGCTCCACTAACCTCACCTGTGATGCTCAGCAAGCTCTGGAGAACTGGGCCGGGTAGATTAGTGTATGCACAGCCCCGCTGAGGCCACAAGGGGGCGCGCAAGGCACATATCAACCACTAAAAGTTTAAAAAGCGGCTGGAAGAGTTGTAATTTCAGTACTGTATTTTCTTTCATACCTGCAGGCTCTTGGGTCATCTGTCCATGACAGCATCCCTCTGGATACTGGAAATCACAGGGCAAAGGTAGCTATCCCACCAGCCCACGGTCAGTTTCTAACCCCCAAGGACTCCTCTGTGGGGACAATTGACAGTATCCTGCGGGGCTAGACTTGATCTATAAGATTGCACACTTTAACCTGAGGTTACCCAGTTCACAGATGGCAGCAGTTTTTTTGGTGGCAAGTCACAAGCTTGACAGAGGTCATAGAATCTGAGTTCTTTTTGGGTAATTCAGCCCTATCCTACGCATGGATTTTGGTGGCCTCTCATGACTCAGGGGGAGCTCAGGAGAAGTAGAGATCCATCATAGAGACCATAGGGAGGGTCTTTGAGGTCCCCATAGTGTCCTGAACCATTCTAGGACAGGCCATTTGATGTCTGGAATACTATTATAGCCTCTAGACAGTCAAAGGCCTTCAAACAGTTCTGAAACTTAGACATGATATCTTACTACAGGAGGAAAATGAGGCAACTAGCTAGGAACATAAAGGAAGGTGTGAAAATAAATTTGTCTATATTAGAAATATAATTTTGCATATCATGCATATATGTGCACATAATATAATAATCACACATACCTATGCATATAATAATTCAACATATAATTATGCATAATACATATTATGCAAGTCAAAGGGGCTTGAAACCAGACTGGTTGAGGTCTGCCATTAATATCAGCGTGGCCATAGAGCCTTCATTCAGCAACTGATGGAGGCAGAGGCAGAGTCCCACATCGGAGCACTGGACTGAGCTCCCAGAGTCCAGTTGAAGAGTGGGAGGAATGAGAATATGAGTAAAGAGGTCAAGACCATGATAGGTTCGCCCACTGAAACAGTTTGCCTAAGCTAATGTGAGCTCACCAACTCCAGCCAGACTGGGAAGGAACAAGCATAGGACCAAACTAGTTCCTCTGAATGTGGGTGACAGTTGCATGGCTGGGGCAAACTGAAGGGCCACTGAAAGTGGCACCAGGATTTATCTCTACTGCATGTACTGGCTTTTTGGGATCCTATTCTCTTTGGATGTACACCTTGCTCAGCCTAGATATAGTAGGGAGGGCCTTGGACCTTCCACAAAGCAATGTGCCTTACCCTCTCTGAGGATTAGAGGGGGCTGGGGTAGGAGGGTGTGTGAAGGGAATGGGAGGAGTGGAGGAAGTGGGAACTTGGATTGGTATTTTTTTTTAATCTAATAAATAGAAAAATACCAGTGTGGAATAATTGGAGATCAGAAGATCAAAGGTCAAACCAGAAAAGGTAGGCAGAGCTGAAAAACTCGCATTGAATAAAAGGGACACAATCTCGTTTCCTGCCACATCTGGGGTTATGCAGACTCATCCATAGACAGAGAGAATATAGGGCCCTGTAGATCAACTTATTTCCTTGCTGGTTCCTCACAACCTGGGGGCAGAGTCGGGGGCATTTGGCATTTTCCAGGTTTGATCTGAGTGTGAGGTGTATGGAATCAAGGCCAGCCCTTGATTCCAATGGATCCCCACTCTGCTGACTACACATGTGCCTGGGGAAGTCTATAGCCTGGTGGCCTTAGGCATGGCCAGCTGACATGTTCCTGGCTGACTCTGGGGAAGTCTATAACCTGGTGGTCTTAGGCATTGCCCCTGATGTGTTCCTGGCTGACCAGAGGCCTTGTTACCTCTTGTAGGCTGAGCTGAGTGGCCACTAGAGGGAGCGCTAGGACTTTCTGAGATAGGCAGGGATAGGCAGGTTGTCACCAGTCAGGGTAAGCAGGAGGGGGCAAAGGAAAGCATTAGGATATATAGGTGAGCAGGTGAGAAAGAGGGGTGGTGGGAGAGAAAGGGGGTGATGGGTTATCAGGATGGTGCACAGTTGATCATTATGGGATTTACTTAAATAGAGCGGGACATAGGTTGACAGGAGGGGACAGAGGTGTGCAGGAGGTGACATGGGCCACTCAAGAGGACAGACTGATGAAGTGAAAACGTGGAGGATCACAAGAAGGCCTGATTGCATCACATGAGCCAGAGTTGACAGTGTGAGCACTGGCTGGCATGTCCTCAGAAGAGGGGAGGGGGAGGAGGAGTGGACGCTGGTGAGCTGGAGGTCCAAGGGTCAGCAGGAAGGGCAGAGTTGGGCTTAAGGGAACCCAGTTGAGCACCGGTGACGTGGGTGAGCTGAAGGACCTATGAGCGTGCCATGGTGTGTGTGCATATGTGTCGTGTGCAGTAGTATGTGTGTGTGTGTGCGCTTGCATGCATGTATGCATGTGTGGGTCAGGTGAGCAGGAGAGAACCTGTGTGACCAGAGACAGCGCAGCTGACCAGGAAGAGGAGCGTGTGAAAAAGAGGTGACACACACGAGCAGGACGAGACATGGGTTAGCAAGAGGGATGGAGGAGATTAATAAGGGAATCAGTGATTAGAGGAAGCACAGGCGAATTGAATGGGATCCAGGTGGGCACTGGGGACACGGGCAAGTAGCTGGGGACACGGGTCGGCAGAAAGTTGCAGCAGAGAAGTAAGGTAGAACACAGATGAACAGGAAATGACAGCTGTGTGCAGGAGGGGGAACAGCATGAAGGGATGGGGAGAGACAGTGGGGGAGCGAGCCTGGGGTGACGGTGAGCGGGTGGGGGCAGGATGAAGCAGGGGGGGTGAGCAAGACTGAGGGGACAAGGCTGTGTAGGAAGGGACACGGGTAATCAACAGAGGCTATAGAATCAGTGGTTCTCAACCTTCCTAATGCTGTGACCCTTTAGTACATGCAGTTCCTTATGTTGTGGTGACCTCCAGCCATAAAAGTATTTCGTTACTACTTCATAGCTGCAATTTTGCTATTGTTGCGAATCATAATGTAAATATCTGACATGCAGGATATCTGACACAGGAGCCCTGTGGGATCGTGACCCCCAGGTTGAGAACTGCTGATACAGATCAAGGGGACAGGCACAGGTGAGCTCACTGGTAGACTTAGGTGAACAGCAGGGGGCAGGGCTGAGTGGGGAGGAACAGGTAGGAACAATGGAGAGGCAAGATTAATCAGATAGGGAAGCAGTGGCCAGGAGAAGGTGCAGGTGAGTGGTCAGGAACCCAGGCCAAGAGAGGGTCACATGTGTAAGCTGAAGGGTATGTAGGTGGATAGGAGAGGGCACAGAGAAGCAGAGTGGGCACAGAGGAGCAGGGTGGGCACCAAACAGCAGGGTGGGCACCGGAAAGCAAGAGAGAGGGACTAGTTCATAAGAGGCAGCCCAGGCCAGCAGGAATGGACACAAGAGAGCGTGGGTGGGCAGGGTTGATTCCACTGGGCAACAACTGGGCAGGTTGAGCACATGGGTGAGCAGCAGAGGGGTCAGGTGAAGCTGGAGGGGACACCAGCGACTGGGAAAGAACCTGGGTGAACAGGAGAGGCGCTGGTGGGCAGGAGGTGGCATGTGTGAGCATGAGCGACCTGTGTTGGCAAGCGTGGACACAGGTGTGTGCAAGGAGTGAGGCTTGAGAGAATAAAGCAGGGAGGCTGGGTGTCAGAAGAGCATGCAGTGCAGACGGCGCTTGGGTGAGCAGGAGGGAGCCCAGGTCATCAGGCGGGAATGTGGCGATGGCAACTGGGGACACAAGTGAGCAGGAAGAGATACGTGACTAGAAGAAGACACAAGTGGTCAGGAGGGAGAATAGGTGACCAGGAGGACAGAGGCCACAGTTGACGACAAAGGGACACAGAGAAGCAAAAGAGAGGTCATGGGGGACCAGGAGTGTGCATAGGTTTAGTGATATTTTGTTTGTGCTTCAATAAATAAAGCTTGCCTGAAGATCAGAGTGCAGACCTAAGCCACTACAGGCCAGGCAGTGGTGGTACACGTCTTTAATCCCAGGACTTGGGGGACTGATGGATCTCTGTTAGTTCAAGGCCACCCTGGACTACATGAAATTGATCCCATCTAAAAGAGAAACAGAGCCCACACAAAGGTGAGCCCAGCACTTGGGATCCCACGCCTTTAACCCAGCACTAGGTAAGTGGAGACAGGAATGGAACGACTGGACACAGAGAGGAATATAAGGCAGGAAGAGACAGGAGCTCAGTGCAGTCTGAGGAGCAGTGCAGTCTGAGGCAGTCAGCCTGAGGAGGCAGCCTGAGAACGGGATTGCCCATTGGTCTGAGCATTGGTAGAGGTAAGAACTCTAGTGGCTGACCATTCTGCTTTTCTGATCTTCAGCATTAACCCTCATGTCTGACTCTGAATTTTGATTACTAATGCCAATTAGAATTCATGATACAGTGACATTAAATATTGTCAGAAAAATATGTTGAGCATATCCCCTCCCATGCACCCTTCTATCCCCATAAGTCCCTTCAAACTCCATTGGTCACTTTAAACTACTTAGAGAGTTTTACGCCATATATACCAATACTGGATTTATATAAATAAGTCTCAGAACCACAAACTTAGTCCTTTCTTTTTCCTTCCTTTTTTTCTTAGTTTCTGCATAGACGTTTTTGTTTTGTTTAGTTTTTTTTTCAAGACAGAGCTTCTCTGTGTGCAGTCATGACTGTCTTGAAATGCTCTGTAGACCAAGTTGGCCTTGAATTTAGAGGTCCACGTGTCTCTGCCTCCAACGTGCTGGGGTTAAAAGCATGCACCACTGCGCAGCTTGCATTGAATTTTTAAAAACATAGGACTTTTTCATGGTTCTTTGGGAATTTTACATCATGCACCCCAATTGCATCCACATTCCCCATTCACCTTGCAAGTGTCCCCTTCCCCAAGATAATTTAAAAAAATAAAGGTTACAATAAAAACCAATACTTCATGTCTCAGTCTTTCTGCCTCTCCATCACCTCTTCATTTGTCTCAGTGGCACTGGGAGCTGAGATGTGTCATGGAGCAGATGCTTTAGTTCAAACACCTTTACTTGCAAATGTTCATTGTCATGAGTTGCTGGTCTGGTTCAAGGTGCACCATTAATGCTGGACTGTCACTAGCAGTCCTCCAGGGTATCCTATGGTTGCCCTGAGTCATAAAGACCCTGCAGCTATAGTTTACAGGACCGGTCCCTTCATGTCCTCCAGCAGGTCATAGATGGGGTAGATGTTGGGTTGGGCCAACTCAAAGCAGTGGATGATGGCCTGGGTGATAGCTCAGTTGGTCAAGCAAGGTCTTCACTTGGACCTCTCGCATCAAGTGAGGGTCAGAGCCAGCTCTCCTGCACCACACCATCAGCTGTCCCATGTCTGTGTTGATGTGTGGGGTCAGCTCTCCTGAATGTGGAGCCAGCTCTGCCAGGGATGGGTCTTCAGGGCCAATGAGGGGTGAGGCCAACTCTTTCACGAGGAGCAGGGCCACCATTCCTGCTGCAGCAGCCAGGGTAGGGCAGGGCCAGATCTTCCAGGGCCAGTGAAACGCAAGGGCCCTCTCAGCATGGCACTTGAATTTCAATACACATGATTCACATGACCCACAGTGGTAAAAAAAAAACAGGCCATAGATATCAACACAGACCCCAGGTATAGCATGACCCCAGACCCAGTCGTGACCCTTGGCAGCAGCTTGGGACCAGATGTGGCTATGGACCTGGGTGGGAACACAGGGCACTCAGATCAGTATGTCCCCAGTGGAGACATGGTCCTCAGTCACCAATATGGCTTCAGGTGGCAGTGCAGACCCTGGGCATCCTCACATCCACACAGTCACAGACATGGCCCTTGGCAGCTCAGGCCCTGATGCCACCAGGGCCCTGGGTATCAGTGTAGGCCACCCACATCTCTGCATTGAATTTTAAAGCTTCTTGTTTTTCCTTCAACAAGCCTCGGACTTAAATACAAATGAATTTTAAACAGTCATCAAAGAATGAAGATACGGAAACTTCTACCAAAGTCCTCATGTTAGTGTGTACTTTTTCCTCAGGTAAGGAAGATTGTGTGCAGTGTGGAACACCCTGGAAACCAGAACGGAGACTGCAATTCCTTGGCAATGCAGAAGAGGCACACTGCTGCTGTGGAAGCCCAAAGGGAGTAAAACACTAGACTTCATAGAAAAGGAGAGGCGCTCAGCCTGGTCCTCTTTGTAAAAGATATGATTAAACATGCATGCACAGAGCTTGCTTTTGTCTGTTACAGTAACACTAACTTCAACTTTAATATCCCTAAAGCTACCTGAGCAGGGCCCTTTGTACACCGACATGTTCCTGGATACCTGTGATTGGGTCCTCTGTGTGCCCTTGTGAGAGTGTGGGTGTGAAGACGTGGGCATGTGTCCTATTTGTCCCTTCACCTCTGGTGACACTGGTATAGGGTTTCCCAGCTATAGGGTACATGTGATCATATCCACATGATGACATACGAGGAAACTGATAATAGAATGATGTACAGGGACCAAGTCAGGACAGTGGGAAGACTTTAAGAGGAAATTACTATTTCCTAAGACCCATGTGGTATGGAGGGAATGGTTTGGAAACCTCTTCTGCCTTCACAAAGCTGAGGGTCTGACTGCAGCCAGGCTTCCCAAGTCAGAGTGTGGAATGAGCACCATTGTGCACTGGTAGAGGCAGAAGGAGAGCAGTTGTCAGCCCTGGCCAGTGCTAGAGAAGGCCTACTTTAAAAAAAAAGACCATACTTGTAAAATTGTTCACAAGGGAATCAATCGGCACACTCCATGTGATTACTAAGGACAGCATTGGGAATGCTCAGTCACTGTCCCTCTGCAGGTTTGATGGACCCTGAAAACAATACAGATGGAAGATGGGGAGATGGCCGTCAGTGTGTTGCCTGCTGAGAAAGAAAAGGGACCTAAAATGGAAACCCAGCACTCGTATTTGTAAAAAAAAAAAAAATGGCATGGTTGAGTGCATCTCTTACCCTATGTGCTGGAAGTTTCTATCATTTTCTTCCTTTCCTTTTTTCTGTCCTTCCTTCCTTCTTTCCTTTATTGCTCTCCCTCCCTCTCTCTCTCTCTCTCTCTCTCTCTCTCTCTCTCTCTCTCTCTCTCTCTCTCTTTCATTGTCTTCAACTTGATTCAAAGAAAGGTCAGTTGGGAAGAGGGAACTTTAGTTGAGAAAATGCCTCCATCAGAGTGGCCTGAAGGAAATATGTGGCGTGTTTTTTGATTAGCCCTTGATTTGGGAAGGACAGCCCTCTATGGGTCATGCCACCCTGCACTGGTCACTTTGGGTGGTATAAAAAGGAAGCTAGGCAAGCAATGAGGAACAATCCAGTATGCAGTGTTCCTCCATGACCTCAGTTTCTGTTCCTGCCTCCAGGTTCCTCTCTGAGTTTCTTCCCCAGCTTCCCTTCACGGTGGATGAAAGAAATATCTGCTTTTCTGAAGGTATTTTTGGTCAGTATTCTATCACAGCAAGAAGAAAGAAGACAAAGAATCCTGAGGAGACAGCAGGGCAACAGAGTTCACTGGTCAGACAGTTTTCCCAGATGGTGAGCTGTTCAGTGACAGAATGTGGTCCAATGAAAACTAAGAGTAGAGGAACTATGGAAGGCAAAGAATGTCAAATTCACGTTTTCACCTACATACACCCCTACCTGTACACAAACACACATGCACAATACCTAAGTAGGTGTACACACACATATACACACAGAGAACAGAGAGAGACAAACACAGTCATAGACACAGACACACATACACAGACACACACACACACACACACACACACACGGAGAGAGAGAGAGAGAGAGAGAGAGAGAGAGAGAGAGAGAGAGAGAGAGAGAGAGAGAGAGAGAGATACCCTAGGTAATTTCAAAATCAAAACATACCTCAAGCAGCTATGACCAGGGAAGTGTGATCAACTGTCACGCAGACAGAAGGCTCAGCAGAGCTGAAGCAAGAGCATGGAGATACACACAGAAAATGATTCTGAAGGGCACTGACCACACAGGGTCTCCTGTGCAGTGCTGGCTGCCTTGGAGTTCACCTTCCTTGACCTCCAGATCCTCCCCTCTCAGTCTCAGTCCCTTAAATGGTGGGATTACAGATGTGCACCCCCACAGCCAGCCAAAGAACAGTTGATCCTTGGGAGAACAAAAGGTCTGAGTGCAAGAAAGGGTTAATGAGGAGAGGGTGCGACCACGGAACAGGCCCCAAAGAACAGTTAGATGTGAAAATCGAATGTCAAGTGGGTGGCTGAGATGTAGATGAGGTTTTTCTCAGCTGTCCTCCGACCTATTGTGAGGTAAGCGTTACGCAGCAGAAGCATATATATCAAGAGAGGACTGACAGGCTGAGGTCCTACAAAGGCCGTCTCCTGATGGAAGGACAAGCACATGGTAGCTCTTCAGTCTGGGAACCCAGATGCCTCAGCCTCAGCAGCCCCGGAGTCGGCGGCTGGAGTCCAGGGGAGTCCCGGAGAGCTGCTGGTCGTCAGTCTGCAGTGAAATCCCTAAGCAGGGTCTAACGCCGGTGAAGGAACGCCTCACCAACAGGAGCGAGGAATTTGCCGAGAGAGCAAGAACAACAGCAACGAAGGCTTTCCTCTTCCGGGTCCTATTCCGTGGGCTGCCACCAAAAGGTGTGACCAAGGTTTCCCACCTCAGATGATCCAAGCAACAAAACCCCTCACCAGTGCCTGCATGGAGTAGAGATGTGGTGTAAGTGACAACTGAGATTAGTCACCAACACCCAGACACATGAAATAATAACGTAATTTTAAAAACAATTTCAATATAAACCATGGACTGTCCCTTTAGGTGGGGCCTTGCCCTATCTCAGCCCTTAAAGATTGCTCCAGAGTGACAGGTCAGGGGGTCAGCTAGGAGATCCCCTGTAGGAACGCAGGTTCACCTGAAGATAATGCACTTTTCTCTTTCAGGAGGCCACTAGCCCCCTCCCCACCTCTCCTCATACCCAGTACGGTCCCTACAAGCCAGCCTGCCACCATGAGGTTCTGCGGGGTCTGCCTGCCTTTGAATGACACAACCGTATTTTCCTCTTATCTTCTTCTTTGGGGTGTTGGCCATAGCTCAGTGTACTTTTAAACTCCCCACTGTTTGGGCTTCCTCTTCTTCTACAGTTCTGTTCCCCACCAAATAAAGCCCTCCCTAGACAGCATGACAAGGACATTGGATTTGGCCACGCGGTCCTCTCCCTGCCTTTCAACCATGAGATGTTCCCCGCAGTGGGCCTGGAGCTCCCAACGGGAAATACCCTCTTGACTGAGGACAACCCTTTACCAAGCCAGCGCAATCCGGCCACGGCCAGTGAGGAGAGTCGGGCCCAGAGGTTGGGGAACTTGCCGGGGTCCCCCGTGGACAGCAGAAGAGGCGGGATGTGAAGACAACTCTTCCTGTGTGGGAATCTTTCCCTTATGGGCCTCTTGGGATCCACCAGCTGTTACTGGTAGAGGGGGCTCATCCTCACTTGGAGACTCTCACACCCCAATGCTCTGATAGGATTTCCACATATGTCTTACCCACATTTTATAGTTTTGCATGAACTGGGGAGAAAGGTAAGCTTCATTGTTGACAAAAGAGTTCATGAGCTTCTACTCCTGGCCCACCATAGCGATGAAAGATACTGCAGCCGACTAACTGTGACCCAGTGTAACAGGACTCAGACCTTACCCAGCCCCAAGACAGACTCCATGATGCAGGTGCCACTCAGGCTGTAAAACGCAGCACGTAGAAAGGACCACCCGCCAGAACTAAAACAAAGACCTAATCCATCAAAGTCCAGAGTTCCGGGAGAGTCTCTAAATGTGCTCACCTTGCTTTTTGGCTCCTGTACGTTTGCTTCTGGCTGACTGTTCTTGTTAACTGAAGTTTGTCAACCCAGGACAAGGCGGCAGGAGGCTGAGGAAACAAAGAGCTCAGAGAAAAGTGTCCCCACCATCGACTGTCCTGACCAGGTCTCCTGTACTGAGAATAACACAGAGAAAAGTGTCCCCACCATCGACTGTCCTGACCAGGTCTCCTATACTGAGAATAACATAGAGAAAAGTGTCCCCACCATCGACTGTCCTGACCAGGTCTCCTATACTGAGAATAACATAGAGTGTGACAGCCCTGAGCCCAAACTCAGCAGCTGGGCCCCTCTCTGCCCTGGGGCCCCATAAAAAAGCCCTAGTACTGTCCTTGACACACCTACAGCTGCGTCCCTCCAGCAGGCGACCAGCACTTAGGAGGTCTGGAAAGCCCAAAGGCAGGCACTCCTCTTGAGCACATCTAGGTGCATTCCCATTCAGATGAAGCTGGAACATTAGCCCCCTCAGAGGGTTGACCTAGAGACTCCCTGAGAGAACCTGTCCAGCACACGGACTGTAATGCAAGCTATGGCCAGCAGAGGGCACTGACACTCCAAGAAATTATGAAAGTGATGTTCGGCTTCAGGCAGCAAGTCCTCTGATGCACTATGAAAACCACAGGAAAGAAAGGAATCCTTAGGTGACTCACACACCCACACACATAAATGCCGTGCTGTTGCACTGGACAGCAGAGCCATTGAGAGGAGTGTCAGGCCAGCCTGCACAGACCCGGGAAGGCCAGCCTACCACCATAGATAACGGGACAGCACCAGAGACATCAGCAGAGATAACTGTCCAGACACCAGATAACTGTCCAGACAAGTGTCACACAGGGTTTCTGGGTGTCTCTTACTTAGTATTATTGTCATAACAGATAAAGATACATCAGAGCCAGCACTGTATAAGGAGTGTGCTTTTCTATGGGTTGCATTCTTCTCCTATGTCCCTCCTCTGTTTCTCTTAGACTCTTGTTGGGTGGAAGAACTATCGCATGGCCCTCTGTAAAAATTCTTATTGAGACCCATAAGTCATGTTCTTGCTAATTCTTTAAATTTGCATGCCTTCTCCGGGTACCATCCTCTCCCCTTGTTGGACTGAGCTCTGTCAATCTCATCCGGAAGTTCCTTCTGCACATCAGGCTGGGTGGCCAGGGTATACGTCATGACGGGAGTGGACGTGCTTGTGGCCTCACAGCCAGGGAAAATGAAAACAACTGATTGGGCTGTGGCCTCCATATCAGACAGAGCTAAGAGGAAAAGAGCATTGTGGGTAAGGGAGATCAAAGCAGAACATCATAGCTGAGAAGAAATTTAAATGGTGCTCCCAGCTGTCTAGGGAAGAGCAGAGAAAGGAGGTCCAGAGTCACGGGGACTGAAATTTACTCCGGTGGCCACCTGTTGCCCATCTCTCCTGTTAGAGCAGACTCGCCACCACAAACGTGTAGCGCTACCCACCACAGACTGTCCTCATACACACTTATAAAGAGATGCAGTGGTTAATACTGACTGTCAACTTGACAGGATCTAGGATTGCCTAGGAGATGAGACTGAACATTACCGTGTGGGATTATCTTCACTGATGTGGGCAGACCCATCTTAAATGTGGGTGTCACGTTCCCTGGCCTGGGGTCCCCACCTGAATAAAGAGAAGAGTGTGAGGTAAGCACCAGCGTTCAGCTCCCCTCTTCCTGACTACTCGCGCAATGTGACCAGCCGTCTCCCGCTGCTGCCGCTGCTGCCGTCACCAAGTCTTCCCCGCCGTGGTGGACTGAACCACTAAACGTGGGTGAACGCTCTCCTCTTCCTGACTACTCGCGCAATGTGACCAGCCGTCTCCCGCTGCTGCCGCTGCTGCTGTCACCAAGTCTTCCCCGCCGTGGTGGACTGAACCACTAAACGTGGGTCAGAATAATCCTGTCCTGAAGGGGTTTTGTCAGGCATTTGTCACAGTAACAGCACGAGTGACCAGGACAAATATATTACTGATGTGAAGAGTTCTTCTGTATATGCGCTGATTTTATTGGTCAATGAATAAAGCTGTTTCGGCCAATGGCTTAGCAGAATAAAGCTAGGCAGGAAATACAGAGATACATAGAGAGAGGAGGCGGAATCAATGAGACGCCATGTAGCTGCCAAAGGAGACAGACACCCCAGAACCTTACCGGTATGCAACAGCCTTGTGGTGATATACAGATGAATAGAACTGGGTTAATTTAAGATGTAAGAGTTAGTTTAAAAGTCTGAGTTAATATAGTCTTGTAGTTAATATAGTTTCTATGTGATGATTTGGGTCTGCGCAGCTGGGAAATGAACAAGCAGCCTCCTTCTCCACATTACTATTAGTAAATGCGAGATATTCTTTCCTTGAATGAAAAAAAAAAACAAAAACAGACAGGAAATGGCAGTGTGTTTGTCCGGCATCGGCTTCACTGTGGTGGAGGAGTGTATGCAGAGGTATACAGGGGATCTTCCTGTATCCTTCCCCCAAGCTCTGCTTCCGCCAGAAAACTAAAATTAAAGTCTTTTCCAGTGATCGAAATGAAAGAACAGAAGATGCCAGGTCTCATAAGGCCACGTAAAAGGGACACGCATGACAACTTGAAATGCAAAGTAACTATCATCAGAAGAAAGTAACAGGGGATGAGAAAGATCACATTGTTAGAAATGAATGATACATTTTGAACGATATTTTTAAAAAAGCAAATAAGTAAGGCATGAAAACTCTTCTCATGCTGGATAATAACTAGATATGAGTCATTCTTTTAAAGTTGTTTTTTAGCTATAACAGTAATAACAGTTTTGTCACAAAGCTAGCAGGGACGATGTTATGAACCGGGGGCCTGAAGGACGAAGAAGAGCAGGATACATGGTTTCTCAGACGCTATTTATACAGAGCAGAGAAGCTGTTGAACACAATTCCACCACTCACTCCCAGGGACGTCCCCACTGCTGGACAGCGTGCTTGCTTCCTAAATGGAGCCCAGATGTGAATTCCCAGGCAGAGATCCAGAATCAGTGGGATTGCAAGGAACTGAGAATCGGACTCTGCTCTGACAGATGCCCCAGCACCACTGAGGGCTTCTGGGCACAAAATGCTTCTCTGTGGCTGCCCTGCAGGCTCTGGACCATTTACACCAGTGTACTTGCCGAAAGCGCCCATGGACACCATGGATATCATCCATGTTCACATCTTTCTGAAATTTAGCAGAAATGCTTCCATCCTGGACCCGTCTCCCAATCATATGTCCTGACACCTTCTTCTCTCTGGGATTTTTCATTTTTTTAGGGTTGAATATAAATTTTTAATAATGAAATCTTTTATCCAGTCCTCAAAATTGACATACAATGAACGATATGTTGTAATTTTATCATTACCACCACCGTGTAACAAGCCCGTGTTACAACATCCATCTACTGCCTTCAAAAACTCAATAGAAAGCCACACATTCTATCCCCTAATGATCTACCAGCAGATGAAATTTTAGCCAAATTTATACCAGAAAACTGTTACCAGGGATATGCCAGTCACATAGCTGAAAATATGGAGAAAAGACATAAATAATCTTAACTTGCAGTAGTCTTTTAACTCTTAAAATTTCCATAAAATACACTAACTTCCAAAAACAAAGAATATAATGACATGTTGGTGTTAACTCACACACATGAAAGCTGATGTCGGCTTTTTTTTCTAAGTAAAGTTAATTTCCTCAAACCTTTATATATTACATGGATATCCAATTGTTTTTTAAAATTTAACACAAATGAACATACTACACAATAATTTTACATAAAAATGGTTAACAGGAAAGAAAAGGTTAACAGGAATGACTCCTCTTCCAACCATATTGTACATCTTTTGAGGACAAT
Organism: Arvicola amphibius; assembly: GCF_903992535.2. Lineage (NCBI taxonomy): Eukaryota > Metazoa > Chordata > Mammalia > Rodentia > Cricetidae > Arvicola > Arvicola amphibius. The sequence goes on along the minus strand of NC_052056.1, from coordinate 97,138,119 downwards.
GGACCCCCTCGCCGTTACTTGATTCTCCAGTTTATGTGAATATTTCCCAGCTTCCTTTTTCTTACAGCTAAAAAAGGAACAGGAAAAGGCTGGGTGTGTGTTGACTTCCTTACTTAACTTACCCAGAAGAGAACTGTGGGACAATCGCATTCACTCCTAGGCTGTCTTTCCTCAAGCTGTTTCCAGGACTACTCAGACCCTCGCTGGGATGAAACTGGAAGAAGACACTACCGGACGTCAAAGGATGACCATAAAGAGATGGACTTGGCTGGACCCTGCGGCAATTGGAAGGTGTGGGCACAGCACTAGCAGCAAACCCTGCAGAGCTTCGACACAGTCACAGGAGCCAGTGGTCTCCTGGATAAACTCGCCCCACACATCAGTCCACTGGGCGGGCATAGATGGAAGAGACTTTTAACTATCTACTGGTGTGCTGGCTAATGTACGGCTTCAGAGAGCGAGCAAGCACACTCGGGACATCTCGGTCAGCAGTGGTGGTGGAGTAGAGAAGAGAATGCTGTTTATTTTCTAAACCTCCTGCATCTGCCAAGTCTGAATGAGAACGGCAATGGCGTATACACACTGTACACAGTCCATATCACTGTGGGAATCCAGGAACACATGCAAGATGGTGGGGGACTCACAGTGGATGAATGGGAAATTTCCTGTGTTTCTTACAGCCTTTCACTTCAACATGACTGCATCTCTTACCCCCACTGTCTCTTGAATTTTTACTGTGTTGTGAGCATGCAGACCACTTGAGGGTCAAATGGGAATTACATTTCAAATCATTCACACACAGCAACTACAACTTCAATTTCTCCTTCCCAACCAAGGCACTGAGCTGCTTGTGTTAGCAAACAAAAACATATTTAGTAAATGGTTGTCCTTTATTTTTCTTCTTACTTTACCCACTTCATTCTAGGAAAATGAAAAATGCACAAAATGATTAGGTCTTCTCATTGGTTTCTGATCAAAGCAGACAGGTGGGCCCCACTGACTCCTCTCTGCAGGAGCCACTGTCTCCCTGCTCCAGGTCCTGTTGGTTCCGATTCAGTTGTCTGTTTGGGAAACTGGCATTTTTGCCCAAAAGGAGCAAAATATAACCAGAGGAGGAGGGCAACAAGCAGGGGAGGGGGAGCAGTCTACGTCAAAAAGAATCTCTTACTCTTAACAGGAGAGAATCCAGCTTCTCCTTAGCCATCATTTTATAAATTAATAATTTTTAAAAATCATAGTCCAAAGAATTTGATGTTACGAGAAAGTTCAAGTTTTACCAAAGCAAATAAATTAGCTAAGCCTTGTAAACAATTGTCCATTTTAGTTATACATCTTAAAAAATAGACCTTTCTCTCTATAGTCCATTAGACACAGTACAGGGCACACTTCACACATCAGAACCCAGAGGGATCGAAACCACACAAGGCGCCTCTGCTCTCTGGGGTAACCAGGTCTGGGCTCTGGAGTCAGGTGCTCATCCTCTGCTCAGCTCTTGGAGATCTGGAAGTCCACAGATGTGCCCTGCCTATGACGCTGCTCTGTGTTCTTTCCTCGTGTGATGTGATGTTACCCTTTCTCAGCGTGGAGTCTGCTCAGATGTTTTCCACAAAGCTCCCCGGGAAAAGGCCGGCCTTTCCAATTCTTTGTGCCTTTGAACCACCATACTCTCGTTTTTAATGAAAAACAAAACAAAACACAGTATCTTCTTTGAGTTCCAGCTCTGCCCCACTCTGGGGAGGATAGGAAACCACCACCCTGTTCCTTCCACAGACTACAGGCCTGGCCTCAGTCATGACAGGACCCAGGGAGGAGCAGTCCCACTGAGGTGCTGGAGCAGTGGGCACTGAGGAGTCCAGGATCTTGCCTTGCTGTGGAAAGCATCTAGGGCTGAGGCTGCTGTCCCTGAGACAACTGGGCCTGCTCCATCTGTGTTGCAGGAGCCTGCCCAGCCACGGTTGCCCACTAGCGGCAACTCAGGACCCAGTGCTCCCTGCAAGACACCTCCCCTGCACCCAGCTCCAAGTCCAGAGTAGGTGAGGCTGGCTGGGGGCGGGGGGGCTCACATCTGGTGGAGGCGCCAAAAAGGAGCTTCAGTAGGCCCTTCTTTTCTTTCTTAATGTCCTTGTCTGGTTTCACAGCTGAACTGTTCCACACGCTGCTGCAGCCCTGTCAGGAGATGTGGGGAGTCCAGGGAAGACGTTCACTGTTCGACACCTGTTGTGGTGACTCTCTGGGCTTCTTCATCCACACACCATGAAACACCCTGGGTTACCTTTCGGGGACTCTTTGCCTTTGGAGTCCTGAGTGTTCATCATCAGCTGAAGAAAATCCACTCGGGTCTGGAAGCAGAAAGAGAAAGTTGATGACGGACACTTACAGAAAGGGCACAGATGACATGTTCACAGCCTGACACTTGATCAAACCATGAGCATTCTGACAACAACCACATTCCACCTTCTGATTTGACTCAAGGTGATTTGCTTCATCTTTATTACAAATTTATAGAAAACGTACATAAGCCTGTTTGGAAAAATAGGGATATTTAGCATCTCATATAGTGGAGTAAGGAATGGAAACATAACTACAGAGGAAAAAAGAGAAAGTGTAGTGAAAATCTGCACTGAATTCTTATTCACTGATTAGAAATCAAATACACCTTCTGCTAAGCCCAGGATCCACTGTACTTCTATTCGACTCAGAGGAAGGGTGTAAAGTGATGTTTACAAACAGCTGTCTTTATAATCCATCAAAACGTAAACCGCTCAAGATATGGGCTGGAGGGATGGTCAAGTGGTGGAGAGCATTTGCTGCGTACATGAGACCCAAGTTCGGTGTCCAGGACTTGGTTCATGGTTCCGGTTCATAACTGGAAGTCCAGCTCTAAGGGATCCATCTCCCTCTGCTGGACTCTAGAGGCCTGGCATTCACATGGATACATTTACATATACATACATGATTAAAAATAAAGCAAAATAAAAAATACTTAATATAGGAAGAAGTATTTGTTATTCTTTGATCACTTCATACATACATGGGTGAAATAACATTTTCACCCCTCTTCCTATGTTCCCTCTGCAGCTTCTCCAGGATCCCCCTCAGAATCCCTTTCACAACTTTATGTTGTATTTGTTTAATAAGACTCTTAAGTCTTAAGAGCTATGCTCATGTGCATGGGTGTGGGACCATCTGAAGCATGGGAAACTGATCAATGGCCACACCATCTGAAAAGAATGATTCTCTCTTCCTTAGCAGCTATCAGTTGTGAAAAGTTCCTCAGAGAGGAGTGGGACCAAGAGAGCACCTCCCACATCTATAGAGGGAGTATGGACAGGCTTGATCCATGTAGCTTATGTGAGATTGAGGGTGTGATCTCCGTCCACGTCCAGAAGATGATGTTCCGCTACACCTTCCAGCTTTTACATTCTCTGCACCTCCACTTAAGATAGGAATAAGTTTGCTAAGAGTGCATACAATTTAACTAAAAGGGGTCAAAGATCTAGGTCTAAGATGGGCACGCGGAGCACATGCCTTCAATTCCAACATTCTGGCAGTAGAGGTAGGTGGATCTCAGTGAACAGTTTCTAGAACAGCCAGGGCAACATAGGTCCTGTGTCCCAATAAATGAATGAATGAATGAATGAATGAATGAACGAACGAACAGACAGACAGACAGACAAATAGATAGATAGATAGATAGATAGATAGATAGATAGATAGATAGATAGATAGATAAATAAATAAATAAATGTTTTCAGGAATATACTCCCAATTAAGATGAAACTGGGGGGGGGGCATTAAATGTTCATAACCTCAGCTCTCACCATGTGATTTAGAGATTAAATCACAGTACTTTATAAAATTGTACATCATAAAACTCTCATTTCTCAGGGCCTACTTTAACAGGGTTTCAGGGTTCTGTTTGAAGCATATTGTCTTGTCTGCTTCATTTTTGTGTGTTTGCACTGCAGAGTTGGCATCTGGAGTTATGATGTTTGAGATATTTCTTAGCGTTGATATCTGGTCTTGTCTTTGATGGGTCGGTGTTCTATTCTTTGGTTGCTGCTGCCCTCTGCATCCTAGGCAAGTGTTGTGACTATGGGGTCTCTGGTAGAGAGTACAGATAAGTCTGGAGAGACAGAGATGAAAGGGTTAGTGGGTTGCTGGGTCCCCACCAAGAGGGGGATCCCTAATGAATGGAATTGGGGTCGTAGGCAGGGCTTCTGTATAGTCTGCTATAGTACTCAGTACTCAGTCTAGAAAGGGGGTAACAGGAGATGGGAGGAATAATGGGAAGCTCCTGACTGAGTCCCAGTCTAGTGTGGCCACTGGGGTCCCTGATAGAGTTTGTCTGGTGATTGGCAGCTGACACCAAGGAATGGACGGAGATGGGTTAGAAGGAAAGGCTGAGAGGATCAGCGGGAAAGAGTTAAGCTGGGTCTGCTGAATTATGTTTTTATTTCTTGCTGCTCATATCTAAAATAGAACTGCTTTACATATTAATCTTATACATAGCTACTTCTGTGACATTCTCAGTAGTTCCTAATTACCTAAAGGTCCTGTTTGCTTGTTCTGTAAGTGCTCATGAAATCTGTAAACACATTTTCCTTTTTTAAATATTTGTTTCTTTTTTTAAAATATTTATTTATTATGTATACAGTATTCTGTCTGTGTATATGCCTGCAGGCCAGAAGAGGGCACCAGACCCCATTACAGATGGTTGTGAGCCACCATGTGGTTGCTGGGAATTGAACTCAGGACCTTTGGTAGGGCTCAGAGGTTAAATATTCGTTTCTTATGTCTTTTATGAGCTTTGGTTCACTTTGTCTAGAAATAACTTTGCCTTTTATTTTTCCATTACACTATTGACATTTCTGTTTGGCAACCACAATATTTTCTTATGTAATAGGAGGGGGTGTGTGCTCAGGATGGGAGCTCACCTTGTCGCCTAGGCGAGCCTTGAACTCCCGCCTCAAGAGATATCCTGTCACAGTTTCCAGAGTAGATGCACTCCTGATTAGAAGCATATAGATTTGTAGTGAAATGGATCTTTGATTTGTGCTTTCTGTAAGTTACTTTAGTTGGTTTTGCATTATGCTGATTTTGTAGACTTTCTTGGGAATTATTTCTTGCTTTTTGTCTGGAGAAGTTCCCATGGAACGGAGATAATTCTCTGTCCTAGGAAACTCACCTCAGGTTCATTCCTTCTAATTTTCTTTATCCCAGTTTTCATTGCTGAGCAATATTCTGCTTCCTAATATTCTTGAGTAAGTGAAACTGTTTTTTAGGACTTTTTCTCCATTTCATTGCGGTTTCAATTTTTATTGATCTTTAACTTCTTAGGCTCTGATTTATATTTAGAGGTCGTATCTAAATATTACAATGTTTGTGACCTCTGTGTTCTCTCCATCTGTCTCGTTAGACCTCTGCTGTCAGGCTGTCTTTTAAGAGAACAAACAAGATTGTTTTCTGCCTCCTTTTAACTATGCACTACTCAGTGCCAGCCAGTCTCCTACTTGTTAGTCTGAGCAAACACCTGTCCACAGGACAGTCCACTCTTCCCACTCCTGCTGTCCCCTCCTGTGGTTAAGTCTCCAGTAGTGAGGTCCCCACCACTCACCAGCTTGCAGGCATGCTGCTGGGAGCAGCAGAAGCAGGACCCAAGCCATGTCCAGAATCTCTGCAGGAAACGAGACCAGCAGAGCCATCAGGCAGGAGAGGAGGCCCTGTGAGGGACCCTGGGGGGTGCTCAGGAGTCAGGACAGAATCATCGTAAAATGACCCATATTCTCAGGGACTTCTCCTGTGGAGGACTGATTCAGGGAAGGACCTCCCCATCTCTACCTCCTTGTGGCCAGCAACTTCCCATATCACTCTGGCTTCTTCTTTCTCATGTTGCGGTCGATGCACCCTTGTGGTCACTGAGCCCAGGCTGCATCTGCCCTTGTCCCACTGTCTGAGGACTGTGGATGAAAGCTTCCAGGATTGCTAAATCACCCAAGGAGGGGCTGGACCTGAAGAGGGCCATTTGTCAGCTGCTGGTCCCATAAGGCTGTCACAGGGAGGAACACTTTCTACAGAAGAGCAGCCTTGGGTTTTGGTGTGTGCACACATGGGAAATGTCTAAGCTGGGTTTCAATCGCTGTGAAGAGACACCATGACTACAGCAACTTTTATAAAGGAAAAAGACATTTAATTGGGTGACTTACATTTTCAGAGATTTAGTCCATTATCATCATGGTAGGACATGGAGGCAGTAAGACAGACATGGTGCTGGAGAAGTAGCTGAGAGTCCTACATCTTGACTATCAGTCTGGAGGAGTGACCTTTCCCTTATCTGAGTCCATGGAAGTAGGGCCTCCTACTCTAGAGGCTTGACCCTCTCCCTGACCTGAACAGAGGGAAGTGGCTCCCTCTGGTTTAGAGGCTGACAGCTCTCTGACCTCCCACTCCCCCAACCCCCCCACCACACCAAGAACTCCTCCCCCTAATGGGAGGGGCCAATCAGAAGCAGGCAACACCTCACCCCATGGAAAGCAGTCAATCCCTTGTCTGTGACTTTGCAGGTTTAGAATTTCCTAAGCTCAGGGTCCCACTACCTCCTCCTCCTTTTCCTTCTCCTCCTCCTTTTTCTTCCCCTCCTCCTCCTTCTTCCTCTTCTTTGTCCTCTTTCTTCTTTTCTTCTTCCTTTTCTCCCTCCTCTTCCTCCTCCTTCCTTCCTTCTTTTCTTCTCCTTCTGCTACTGCTGCTTCAGAGGGACTGAGAGGCCCACCTTAACTCACAATAAAGACTCTTTGTTTTTGCATTACATTCAGTCTCATGGTGGTATTTTGGGGATCCAAACTTTGGGCATAACAGATGTAGACTGGCTTCCAGCATTTGGGGCATCCCTGTCCCAGGGCAGCTTGATAAAAGTGATAGAGAAGTGGGTCTTGGGGGGCAAGAAGTCAAGGGTCATACTAATGATCCTTTGTTGTGTGACATTTTACTCTTCTGACTTTTTGAAGGGCCTACCACGCAGCTCCCAAATAAATCACACGCAGAGGCTTATTCTTAGTTATAAATGCCCGGCCCTAGCTTGGCTTGTTTCTTGCCAGGTTTCCTTAACTTAAATTATCCTGACTACCTTTTGCCTCTGGGATTTTATCTTTCTCTATTTCTGTATACCTTTCTTTACTTCTTTCTCTGAGACTTGCTGTGTGTAGCTGGGTGGCTGACCCCGATGTCCTCCTCTCCTTGTTCTCTTGCTCTTCTTTTTTCCTCCCAGATTTCTCCTTCTATTTGTATTCTCTGTCTCAGCCCCGCCTATCCTTCACTATTGACCGTTCATCTATTAGGACCATCAGGTGTTTTTAGACAGGCACAGTAACACAGCTTCAAAGAGTTAAACAAGTGTAGGGGAAACGAAAGTCACACACCTGAAAATAATATTCCCCAACAATCCTTAGTTCAATGAATTTAGATAAATTCAGTGGATCTTTTTATTTTTGTGAGAAAGGCCTCGGAAGTTAGAAAGGGGAAATGAGAGTTTCTCAGTTTCTCTGAATTCAAACTCCCTGACGTGTGAATTTCTGTTCTGGCCATGGGTATCTGTGACCTGTAAGCATCTGACTCTGTGGGTATCAGCGGAAGCTGGGAGTCTTCCTACTAGAAGCAAAGGTGACTCTGAGATGGTCCCCCAGACCCGCTCATTTGGCCTTTACGATGGAGTATACAGTTTCTTCCTGGGGGTCCTCATGGACAGGCGGGCAGCCTGGTGTTCCTGGGGAGGTTGGGCTTGAGAGGGCAATGGAGGCATACACGATGTTGTTGTCCTGCGGGGGTGGGGGACAAGGCATTAGATAGCAGCAGTGCAACTGAGGCTCCATAAAGCAGCAGCTGCAGCCTGAGTGTCCCTCCCACACCTCTGACCTCCAACCTTCTGCCTCCATCAGCACCCCTTTAACTCCTTCAGACCTGAGTCTGAATTGCTTACCTTGGGGTTCTCTTTGGGGTCCATATATTGCTCTAGAGAAAAAGGAACACAGAGCGCTGAAGTCAAGGTGTGTGACAGGAAGGGAGACAGATGGCTGGGATTTCCAAGCATGAGGTGAGGACCTTGGTTCCATGGGAGGGACAGGGTGAGGGGAGGACAGGGTGAGGGAGGGACAGGGTGAGGGAGGGACAGGGTGAGGGAGGGACAGGTGAAACACTGAGGGAATGCTTGTGTAAGTGCGGGGTCTTGGGAGAAGAAGGCAGAGCCAAGTGTGGAACAGGAAGCTGGCAGAATTTACCTTCGGGCTCAACTTTCTCACATTTCTCAGTGTTTTCAATGAGTTCCCTGCATGAGAACAAGATGGGCAACCGATTAGAGGCTGGAGAAGAAAGAATTAAGACATTAGGTGCTGGGCTGGAGAGATGGCCCAGTTAGTAAAGTGCTTGTCACATCAACATGACGTCCTGACTTCAGACCCCAGCACCCACATAAAGCTGGATGCTGGAGAAGCAGAGACAGGCGGAGAAGTCCCTGGAGTTCACTGGTCAGCCTGGACTAAGAGATGAGCTCTAGATTCAGTGAAAGATGCTGACTCAGAAGATGAAGTGGAGGCTGGAGAGATGGTTCCGTTGGCAAAGGGCCTGCTTCCCAAACATGAAGACGCAAATTTAGATCCCCAAGGACCCATGTAAAAAATGCTGGGCACAGTCAGTCAGGCAGTGGTGGTGCAGGCTTTAAACCCAGCACTGTGTGAGTTTAGGTCAACCCGGTCTACAAAGTTTGTTCCAGGACATCCAGGGATGTTAAGATGGAGAAACCTTGTCTCAAAAAATCAAACCAACAACAAAATATTCTGGATACAATGTGCCTGGAGGGTGGGGATGGAGATGGGTTGATCCCTGAAGCTCCTTTTCTGGGCAGCCCAGGCAAACTGATGAGCTTCAGTTAGTGAGAGACCTTACTGTAAAGGTCTCAAAATAAATATTAAGTAAAGGTGGGAGAAACTGAGGAGAGTCATGCTATAGACCTTTGGCCTCCACATACATGTACAAGTGCACACATAAACACAACATACATGCAGGAACACAAAATAGAATGGAGAGAAACCGAGAAAGAACACCATTGATCTCTGCCTTCTATACACACGGGCACATGTGCACTGCACATATACACACACAATAACATGTAATAACACACATGGGACTGGGCATGGTGGTGCATGCTTGTATTCTCAGTGCTGAGGAGGTAGAGACAGGGGGACTCTGGATGTTCACTGGTCAACCAACCAGGTCTAATTGGTGAGTTCCCAGACCAGTGTGAGACCCTGTCTCAAAAACAAAACAAAACAAAAACCCAAAACCCAGGTGGGGTCAGGTGAAATGACTTAGTGAGTAAGACCATACCATTAAGACTGACAACCTGATTTCATCTCAGGGATCCATAAAGTGGAAGGAAAAAGACAGCTCTCAGAAGTTGTCCTCTGTTTTCCACATGTGTGCTGGGTCAAACTCATACCCACACATACATATATACACATGCACACAAATAAGCAAAATGCAATAAAAATAATTATTTAAAGTGGATGACACCTGAGAACACACACATGTGCATGAGCATGAGTGCCTGCGCACATGCATGCACGCACACACCCGAGCACACATGCCCACACACTAGAAGCTGGTTCCCTCTGAGTGGTCTCTGCCATCCTCAATGACTCACGGTGGACATGTTGGTGTTCGGCCTTCTCTGGAAGAGGAATGAGAGGCCATTGGTAAGGGGCCTGGCCGAGGCCTCTCAGCACTAGCTGAAGGTGAATCATTGTAGGAAACCGCCTTACGCTGGGCAGGAACAGAGACTAGAAATAGGAAGAACCAACGCTGTCCTCTCTCATCACCTTGATTAAAACTAGAAGGCAGAAAATTTTTCAGATCTTCTGGGTAGGTGCTCAGGCTAAGTTCGTGGAAGAAGGGACCTGAGATCAGACTGGAGGAAGGGCATCTGGCCAAAGAAGCCACAGGGAGAGGAAAGAGGGAGGAGCTGGGGATCCAATGTTGCTCTCAGAATGCTTGAGTTAATTGACAGGGTCCTGGGTTCCATCCCCAGCCCCTCATAAACCGGGTGTGGTGTGATGCCTGTCATTCCAACAGTTGGGATGTGGAGGTGAAAGGATCAGAAGTTCAAGGTTGTCCTTGGCTACATAGTGAGTTCAAGGCCAGCTGGGGCTCTCTGAGACCCTTTCTCAGAACAAATGTAGAAGGCTCAGAGCAGGCCATGTGCAGTAAGGAAAAGAAAAGACAGGAGAGAAGGGCAGAGAAGTTGGGAGGTGAAGAGAGAAGGGCAAGAGATGTGGAAGATCTAGAACAAAAGATTCCTGGGAAGCAGGGCTCACTGCCCATAAATACAGAGGGAAGAAAGGGAAAGATGGGAGATCTGGAAGAAAGGGAAAGATGGGAGAGCTGGCGGAATCCAGGCCGATGTTCAAGGCTGAGAGGAGACAGAGCCACACAGAGGGAAGCCTAGGAAATGGAAGGAGAGAAGGAGAAAGACTCCATGAGGCCTGGTGTGGGCGCTGTTCTGGGAAGGAGACTCCCTGAGACTGCTGCACCCCTTGTCAGTGTGTGAAGCTGGTGGCCCTGAAGAGCATGGTGTCATGGAGGACACGGAGGAAGCAGACAGGATGAGTCCGGGGTGGGGAGATGTGCAGAGCCCTGTGTGCGTTCTCCATTGTTCTTCTAATGCCATTTGAAGGGGCTGGAGAGATGGCTCAGTGGGCAAGAGCACTGGCTGCTCTTGCAGAGGACAGGATGGCGCTCACCTGGCTGGGGTTTCGGCTTTAGTCCTCTGGCCTGTGGGGGAGGAGACAGTGTCAGTGTGACGTCCGTGCTGATCGTCCATCTGCCCCTCAGCTGTCCTCTAAGTTCAGCTCCTTCAGAGGACAGGGGAGCAAAGAGACCGCCCCAGAGAAGAGTCTGGACTACCTCTGCTGGGCTGCTGTCCTACACAGCACCCCTCCCCCAAGTCCCTGCCAGGTCCAGGCCCCACCCCTGTCTCCTTTGTTCCTTCACCAACCTTGAGTCCCCTGACCCTGCACCTGCTTGTCTACTCTGCATTCTCCTGGCTTCCTTTTTGTGCCCTTAGGAACCGCCTCCTTCTGGATTGTATTTTACTCTACTGGTCTGTGTGTCTTGGTGCATACTGTGCTGTTTTGATTACTATAGCTTTTTAAAATTGCAACTTATTATTATATGATAGTTACAGGTTTATACGGAGGTCAGAGGGCAACACTTTCGGGAATCAGTTCTCTCCACCACGTGGCTCCCAGTCTTGGACACCTTTTACCCTCTGAGAGCTATTATTGGCTTTCTTTTGTTTGAATTTTAAAATTACATGCACCTCTTTTGGGGTAACGCACATGAGAGCAGATGCCTGTGGATTCAGGAGAGAGCTTCCGGCAGGCCTGGAGCTGGAGGTACAGGCGGTTGTAAACTGCCTGATGTGGGTGCTGGGAGCAGAACTCAGGTTCTATGCAAGAGCAGCCAGTGCTCTTAACTGTTGAACCATCACTCCAGCCTCCTATTGCAACGTTTACCAAATTCTGGGATGAGGCAGTGGGAATGCTCCATTATTGGTCATTTGTTTTCTGTTGCTGTTTGTTGCTGGAGTTGTTTCACTTCTTTGAGAACGCTTGCGAAGTGGAGATGAATTGTGTTTTTAAGACCGCCATTGTCGTTTAGATGGGAATTTTATTGAGTTCACTATTTTTGTAGTACAGACATCTTTTTTTAAAAAAAAATCTTGTTATTTTTTATTGTATGAGTGTTTGCCTGTTTGTATGTCTGTTTGCCACATGTTTACCTGGTCCCTGTGGCAGTTGGAAGAGGTCATCACAGCCCCTGGAACAGGAGTTTCAGGAGGCTGTGAGCCATTGTGTGGGTGGTAGGAATCAAACTCCCGTCCTCTGCAAAAGCAGTCAGTGCTCTTAACCACTGAGCCGTCTCTCCACCCCCTGATATAGACATCTTACCTAATTTTTCATTTTATGAATGAGATGTTTCCTACTCACCTGCTTCCTCTTTCCTTCAACATCACCCACTGCATTTTGGAGAACAACTTATTCGGCTCCTTAGTTTGGGCTTTTCCCCAAAGCGTTTTACATTATACTTATAGTTCTAAAGATTTATTTTATTTGTGTGTGTATATGTGTGTGTGTATGTGTGTGTGTGTGTGTGTGTGTGTGTGTGTATGAGGCATTGTGTATGCCATCTGTGTTCCCAAGCCCATGGAGACCAGAAGAGTGCACTGGATGCCTGAAGCTAGACTTACAGGAGATTGTGAGGGACGCCACAGGGTGCTGGGAACTGAACTTGGGTCTCTGCAAGAGCAGCACATGTTCTTAACGCCTTAACTTCTGGAACAACTCTCTATCCTTTCTCTTGTGACTTATAAATACGTGGTTTTGTTTGTTTGTTTTTAGGACAGTTCTATCAGATCCACACAGGCACTTCAAATACATCCCAGACTCAGATGCTCAGTCTATCCCTGCGCAGGTTTGACTGAAGAATCTTCACCATAGGCTCACCTATTTGAACCCTTGGTCATATTGGGAAGGTTATCTAGGGGGTTATAGAACATGCAGCCTTCTGGAAGAGGTGTGTGTCACTGGGGGTGCATTTGAGAATGTAGTGTTCCTTCTCAGTTCCTTTTTCTCTGTGTTTTCTGCTTGTGGTTGAGATGTGACCGCTTAGTGTCCTGCTTCAGCTGCCCCTTCATTATTAACTTTGCTTTGGAGCCGCAAGCGAGAATGACCTCTTCCTTCCACAAGGTACTTTTGATGGTGACATTTTTATCACAGCAGAGGAAAGTGACCGCCATTGCACCCCCTCAGACAGACTTCCTCCTTCAGTCCCCATACGGCATGGTGGTTTCATCAAACTGTTTTTCAGCAAACGAGACTTGTTCCTGTTCTCTGGTCCCTGCACCAGTCTAATCACTGAGTTTTTGTTTGTTTGAGATCTTCTGCCCCCAAGGAGGACTTTGAATGCTGATCCTCCTGCTGCACCTTCCACACGCTGGACTTACAGACACGCACTACCGCACGGGCTAGTCTCAGAGTCTGAGACCTTTTGCCTTGAAATTTTCTTGTCCTGGCCATTGGTCTCCATGGGCAGCCACAGTGGTAACGGACACAGCCTGGCACCTCCAGTCTGTTCCCTACACCCTACGACTGTAAGATTAGAGTCCAGCAGCTGCTCAGGCTGCAGCACCACCCTTCACCTCTCACAGATTCACTCCTGAGACACTGACTCTCCAGCTGACATACTTCCATCCAGGCCCAGGGTTTCTCTCCTCGGGAGTGACTTATGTCAGAGGGCATTAGTGGCCACACATCCTGCACCTTCTCCTCCCTCCCTCCTGGTTCAGGCTTGTGCAGTAAAACCATCTCCATCCTCAGAAGGATAAAAAAGAGCCCCCCTTTTCTATCTAGAGCCCCTGCCATGTTGGTGGGGCCTGACATCTCTTAGCCCCCCTGCCATGCTGCTGTCTACCTTTCTGACTGTCAGTGGCATTGATAACTCGTAGTAAACACCTTCCTTCCCAGTGACCCGTCTCAGTGACCCTCTTGAACCCCATCTGAGACCTTCCACACAAGCTGATGTCATTATAGCAGGGCGCTGAGGTGGCTGCTTCGTTTTGCCTCTGGTACCCGAGGCTTGGGAACCTGACTTACAAGGTTCCCCTTGTCATCTCCTGCGTCCTCCGCCAGCACCACACTACTCAAGAGTTCCTGACACGGTTTCCCTTTCCTGGAAGGCCAGAGAGTATCCTACATGACTCCCAGCATGTTCCTGACTATTCTGTGGAAGGGAGAAGGGTTGAGATAAATTCTCATGGAGTCAAGATCCTCCTGCCCCTCCTCCCAGGTGCACAGAGTTAGGTGTGGACCACTAGTGGCTGTCATTGTTTTTATTTTTAATTGCATTATATTTATTCACTGTGTGTGTGTGTGTGAGTGTGCACAGGCCATGGTGTGCGTGTGTCAGAGAACAACACACAGAGGTCAGATCTTTCCTTCGGCCTTGTGTGTTCTAGAATTTCCAGTGTCTTGACCTCCTGGGCCATCTCACTGCCTATGGCTGTCATTATTTATTCTTTGACATTCTATGTAATTTTTCTTCCTCTGAGAGCTCCTCTACCCTCCTGTCTCTCCTCTGACCATGTCTATCAACACCACAGCTCCTTCTAAAATGAACACTCAGCCCTTGGGACGCCTCCCCCACCACCCATAGTTACTAGGAAACTGGATGTTCATCTACTTAGGATCCTCCAGTTTCAAGTCAGACTTTGGGAAGTGGGGCAATCAATACAGCTGAGCTGAGGCGACTTCCAGTCCCTTCTGCTTTCCCCTCCCCTGGCTTCCTCCTGGGCAGGCCCTTTCTCCTCTGATGATGAAATGGTTAAGTCAACAGAGAAGAACTGAGATGTGACTGGACTGTGCGATTCACAAACTGAACCCTTCAGAGGCCTCACTTGGGGAACCGGCTTAAAGCAGATTCCCAGTGGGGTTAGCAGTGCAGGCCTGCAGTCAACCAAACCAAAACAACAGCAACAAAAAGACCCCAGCTACTCTAAGCAGAAGCCTCAGAGCCTGACTCTTGACTCAAAAACAGGCCATCAGGGATCTGCCCTGGGGAGGCCGGAAGCCACCCTTAGCTCCTCAAAAGCTGTCACCTTGTTGTTTTTTAAAGACAGGGTCTCTCATTGGGACCCACGGCTCAACAATTAGGCTAGTGTGACTAGTCATCAGCCTCGGGGATGATCTTGTCCCCCCCTGCTCAGCACTGGGACTACAAGGATTGTGGTGATGGATCCTCAAGCTTGTACGGCAAGCACTTTACTGACTGAGCCATCACCTGAGCCCTAGGATCTGAGCTGTCAACAATCCCCTTCCATGACTCTGGTGCAGATTGCCCTGTGGAAACACTCAGGAAGTGTGATGGGGATGCAGTCTGGACCACTTACCTTTCCTCCTCTTCCACCTGATGAACACAATCAATTCCAAAACTCCAGCCAGGAGTACAGCAGCAGCCACTGCCAACCCAACTCTGGTTCCCAGATCCTGGATCTGATTTTCTCCACTCATCTGACCTTCTGTTGCTGTGTGGACGTTTTTGGTGCGTGCAGATGTTGCAGTGGTGGGGCTTGGAGAGGTGGTCGTGGGGGCTGGAAAGAGATAAAGGAAGTCAGCATGAACTTCCCCAGTAGGAAAGAAGATTCTAGAGAAGCCTCTGCAGCACTCTTTGCCGTCAGATACTGAAGCAATGGACTCCAAGGAACTGGAGGCACCCAAGGAGTCTCAAGTTGGGAGAAGGAAAAGGCAAAGCTTGGAGCCAGCCAGTAAAGAACTGATCTCCCAGAAAGAGAGTTCACACAGTTCTGACAACTCCTCAGGTCACCTTGCAGGAGAGACTGGAGACAGAGGATGATGGCTCACTGTGGGCGGGGCCACACCGGAACTGGGACTGCTTGGCTGTGCTTATGTCTTGTCTTCTGTTTAGGCCTAAACCTCAGGTCAGGATGGGTCAAATCCCAAATACGGAGTTGGGGGGTTGTCACTGGCCCTCGTTGTTTCTCCTCCAATCTGGTCAAGCTGAGCGCTGGAAGTTGTGACATCATACAGTAATTGCCCAGTCATCTTTTCAGGAGCAGCTTATTGGAACCAAAGGATCCGCTAAAGGCTAAACCCAAAGGCAAGGCTTTTGGTGTTCTTGCTTTGTGAAAAAAGTGGCTGTCCTTTGCTGTAGATTTTTCACTGTAGCTGGCTTCCCTTCTGTTACATATTTGGGAATTAATTCCCTAGTTCAGAACAGTTTCCCACTGCCAGGCCTGTTCCTCTCTCCTAGGTAGGCACAGAGATCTGCCTTCCTGCAACTACCTTTATCAGCAGGCATTTGGTCAGGGCTTAGGGTTTGGGCCTAGAGCATCACCTGCACAAGCTGCTGCTCTGGTTTTACCCCACTTAAAAGATTCTTAACTACTAGGCTCACCTTCACCTCGGTTCACTGATGATTTTAGTTCAGGACTCTCAAGGACAGCAGAAGAAATAATTAACTGGGGCTGGAGAGATGGCTCAGAGGTTAAGAGCACTGACTGCTCTTCCAGAGGTCCTGAGTTCTATTCCCAGCAACCACGTGGTGGCTCACAACCATCTGTAATGAGATCTGGTGCCCTCTTCTGGCATGCAAGCATACAGGGAAGGAATGTTGTATACATAATAAATAAATAAATCTTTAAAAAAAGAAATAATTAACCACAACCCAGAGAAAGACCCACAACAGCCAGGATCAGAACGACTGATAATAGCATAGCCCAGAAGCATAATTTTCGAGGCCTGGTTGTCTTCTTGGTTTAGAGCAGTGAGTCTCACTCCAGACCTAGACCATAGAAACTGCAGCATCTGGTGTGTGTGCTATCTGATCAGGAGCCATGACTTCTCCCTGATTGTTTATGTAGGTTACCTGGTAACCTCTATGCATGCTGGGAGAAAAGAAGTGGCGCGCTGATCTTAATAATCCCTGCCCTGTTCATAATTTTATTGAAATAAACCTTTTAGCTCCTTCTACCACCTAAAAATGTAGTGTAGTGCACTAACCTTCCCCTCTAGAATCCTTTGATAATTTAATTTCTTTCTTTTTCAACCAAGAAAGAGAATTACAGACTAATCTCACTCATGAACATTGACGCAAAAATTCTCAATAAAATACTGGCAAACCGAATCCAAGAACACATCCAAAAAATTATCCGTTTTGATCAAGTAGGCTTCATCCCAGAGATGCAGGGTTGGTTCAACATATGAAAATCTATCAATGTAATCCATCATATAAATAAACTGAAAGAAAAAAAACATATGATCATTTCATTAGATGCTGAAAAAGCATTTGACAAAACTCAACACCCCTTTATGATAAAGGTTGTGGAGAGATTAGGGATACAAGGTTTATACCTAAATATATTAAAAGCAATATACAGCAAGCCGCCAGCTAACATCAAATTAAATGGAGAGAAACTTAAAGCCATTCCACTAAAATCAGGAACAAGACAAGGCTGTCCACTCTCTCCATACCTCTTCAATATAGTGCTTGAATTTCTAGCAATAGCAATAAGACAACATAAGGGGATCAAGGGGATTCGAATTGGAAAAGCAGTCAAACTTTCATTATTTGTAGATGATATGATAGCATACATAAGTGACCCCAAAAACTCTACCAAAGAACTCCTACAGCTGATAAACACCTTCAGTAATGTGGCAGGATATAAGATCAATTTCAAAATTCAGTAGCTCTCCTATACACAAAGGATAAAGAAGCAGAGAGGGAAATCAGAGAAACTTCACCTTTCACGACAGCCACAAATAGCATAAAGTATCTTGGGGTAACTTTAACCAAGGAAGCGAAAGATCTATTTGACAAGAACTTTAAGTCTTTGAAAATAGAAATTGAAGAGGATACCAGAAAATGGAAGGATCTCTCATGCTCTTGGATAGGTAGGATCAACATAGTAAAAATGGCAATTCTATGAAAGGCAATCTATAGATTCAATGCAATCCCCATCAAAATCCCAACAAAATTCTTTACAGACCTTAAGAAAACAATAATCAACTCTATATGGAAAAACAAAAAACCCAGGATAGCCAAAACAATCCTATACAATAAAAGTACCTCCAGAGGTATTACCATCCCTGACTTCAAACTCTATTACAGAGCTACAGTATTGAAAACAGCTTGGTATTGGCACAAAAACAGAGACGTTGACCAACGGAATCGAATCGAAGACCTGGATATTAATCCACAAACCTATGAACACCTGATTTTCGACAAAGGAGATAAAATTATACAATGGAAGAAAGAAAGCATCTTTAACAAATGGTGCTGGAATAATTTCTTTCTTAACTAACTTTCTACATTAAGGAGTTCAAAGATGGATCTCTGTGTGTTTGAGTGTGTGTGAAAACTCTTATCTGACTTTCTATGAGGCAAAATAATTATGACCCTGAAACCTGCCAGGTCTGGGGAATTGCTCGTTTTAAGGATATATATGGCTGGGAACATTTGTAATGGGTAGAACTGAGAGCAACGTAGAACAAGGACCAAGGGAGAACAAGAGGAACAATGAGAAATGATGGATTGGAGAGATAAGAAGAATCGCGGATAGACGGAAGCTGTTGGGAGTAAAGTTCTTTCCCCTCAGATATTTAGCCCCCCTCTTTAGCTTATCCTGGCATCTTTAATTGAACCCCGAATGGGGAAGTCTTACAGGGCAGAACTTTAAGGCTCCCGTAAGCTGAGAATGCTTCTTTCCTCTGCTTTTTCACTGTGACCTGTTTAATTGTCTAATTAAATTGTCCTGTTGAGTACAGGTGGCCAGGCCTGGCTTGTTAGAGCTGCCAGGGCCCAGGCTCAGACCCTACACTCAAGTAACAAGTAGGTCCTTCTAGGATGGGGGGTGGACAGACAGACACGGGTATTCTGTCTCCTTTGGGGAATGCGGGATAGGCAACAGCTCCTAGAAGCTCACACAGGAAGAAGGGAACAGATGCTGAGGCTGAGATTGGGTGAGCAATGACAACTCTACTTCCTGGTAGGAAGGTCCTCAGACGCTCCTGTCATCCCTTACAGAGAGCCATCTCTAAGTCACACAGATCTCAACAGTCATTTTCTAGTAACAGTCCTTGTTAGAACAGAAGTAGCCGCCAGGCTGGACAAGGCTGCTCCTTAGACGTGAGTTATCGAACAAATTCTCAGTGCCAGGCATGGCTTGACTCCCTATGCATTATGGGTGAGTGAGGTTCAGAGCCCCCAATCCCACACACACTATTGGCATTGCTCTTGGTTGCCCACCACAGCTACATGGTAAGAACCTATTGCAGAAGACGCTGCTTGCTTTTGATGTAGATATGATGAAAATACATTGTAAATTGTATGAAACATTTAAACAAATACTAATAAAACTCTTTTGCCATTTTATGTATGTATATAGTATGTGTCTGTGTGAGTGTACGTACATTCACCTACTCACATGCATGCACATGATTGCACACACACACAAACACATACACACACACACAAAGTATAGGGATGTGCACCTGAATATTATGTGGGGACAGAAGAGGCTTCTGTGTCCTCTTGCAACATTCTCCATCTCTTCCTCAGGGGCAGCATCTCTCTGTGAAATGGGGGCTCAAGTATCAGCTAGACTGAAAACCAACAAACTCTGCAATCCTTCTGCCTCCACCTTCTTGGTGTCACAGCATATATACATGCTCCACAACATCAAGATAGAAGGGAGGCAAACAATAGAGTGAACTCCAGCAGAGACCTCTGTCTATAGTTGAGAGACGCTTGGAGATAAAGGGTCCTTTCATGGTCTATTTGTCACCAGCATCCTTGGGCAGAGGTTGAATTCTGCTGTTCTCTGTGTCATTCTCTGTATAATGACCACAAGAGTGCCCAACAGTGGTGATGGGTGGCCGGGGTAATGCTCACACAGTGACTAGGCTGGGACTGTGTGCACTCTGTGTGGAAGCTGAAGTCACAGATGCCACAGAGGAGGTGAAGCAACCAGAAGACCTGATCATGGTGAGAACGTGAGGGAGAAGAGAGAACTGAGGGAGGGGAAAAAGAAACTGGGGCAGGAGAGGTGAGGGCTGTGTCTTAGAGACTGGTAAAGTAGGGGGACCCAGAGGAGGAGGGTATACATGGAGACATGAAGGCACCCTCTGTGGAAGGCTCAAGATATGGTGTAAACCAGGAACTAACGGAGACCCTGGCACAGCACCAAGTGAAGGCTGCTCCATCCTGGAGAGGCCACACCCACATATTTTCTGGCAACAAGGGCAGGGGTGGGCAGGGCAGTAGTGCAGTTGGGATAAAGGAACAAGAGACTGGGCATCTGGGAAGAGCTGAGGCCCTGGAGTGGGGTGAGATCTGAGGGCACAGTGAGGGGGCAGCTCAGAGAGAGCAGCTAAGGCTGTGGATGGTGTGGGGAAGAGGAAAGAGGAAGATGGCAGAGCTCTGGGGAGGGACAGAACACATGAGAGGAATCAGTGGGAAGGATCAGACAAGCAAGATCGCTAATGACATCTATGGTACAAGGAAGCCAGGGCCACCAAAGCCTGACCTGGGATGTGCTTACCATGGATGATGGTGAGATGGGTCCCTTTGATCGACTGAAAAACCTCCATGCTCTTTGTTGTTTTCAGACAAACTCGGCAGAAGTACATTGTCTGGTCCTTCTCCTTCAAGTCCAGGATTCTGAGGACTCCTGATGTCTGAGGCTGTGTCCAGTTTAGGATGAACCGGCCCTCAAAATGCTTATGTATAAAACCCGAGGAAGAGTTGTAGATCAATTCCCCATGGAACTCCTTCCATCTCCAGAGAATCATCATCTGTGGATCCTTTGCCAACTCCCAGGGGAAGTAGAAGGAGAAGGGGATCTCGATGAAGCCGCCCTGGAGAGCACAGAGGCGTGCAGGTTGGAGGACCCCAAAATATCTTTCTCTGTAGGATCCTGTTGTTTTTCCTGAGAAGGATGGGGAGAATCTGAAGCCACTTTAGGGGATAGAATTGACAACCCAGAGCTTCCCGAGCCACCATCCATAGGCAGGTGTGGGACACAGGGGAGAACTGTCTCTATGTCACACTGTCCCATATGGGACAGGACAGACGGAGAAAGGTTAGGCTGGACCAACTCTGAGGATGAGCTTTCTCTTGGGGCAGAGAGGGCAGGCTGGCTCTTAGAGCAGTCACCTCTCCACATGCCAGCCGACTCTTCCCAGCCCCACTCACCCCTCCTGTGGTTAAGTCCCCAGTAGTGAGGTTCCCACCACTCACCAGCTTGCAGGCAGGCTGCTGGCAGCAGCAGAAGCAGGACCCAAGCCATGTCCGGAATGCCTCCAGGAAGTGAGACCAGCAGAACCATCAGGCAGAAGAGGAGGCCCCGTGGAGGGATCCTCGGGTACTAAGAAGTCAGGAGAGAATCAGGATAAAGTGTCCCACATTCTCTGGGCCTTCTTATGTGGAGGACTGAGTAAGGGCAGGACCTCCCCGTCTCCACCTCCTTGAGGTCAGCAACTTCCTTTATCATTTTGGCCTTTTTCCCCCTCCATGTTGCAAATGATTCTTCCTTGTGGTCACTCACAGGATGGCCATGCTCTTGAGCTCAGCCCCCATTTTTGGGTGGAAGACACAGCTTTGACCTCTGCATGCCGGGCTCTCCTCTCTTCCACCTTGACCTCCTGTCTCATCCAGTCTTTCCCATTCCCTATGCAGCCTGCAATCACTGTTTCCTCAGCTTTATAATTCCCTCCACTCCTGCCCTCCCCTCAGTCTGTTCCTCACTATGTCTCCCCTCATGCTGGTTGTCTGTGTGTTTATCTCTCTTTCTCTAATAATCACAGTTAAGGCATTGATCATTTTCTGCTCACCAGACACAACGAGGAAGGAGGTGATGAGGAAACACATTCAGTCCCAGCCCTAGCTTGGTGCCCCCACCATCGTCTGCTCTTTGCACTCCTGCTGCCTGTCAGGGACTCCTCACAGCGCCCCTGGAATCCTAAGGCCCAGTGGACACTCTCGCCCTGGCTGCTTGCTGCTGCCAAGTCTGTAACCTCCCTGTGCTTCTGGGTAAGTTATAGACTCGTCTCCCTCACCACGACAGCAAATCCAGGCTAATCCAGCTTCTGAAGGAGACTTTTTGCCTCCCACCACCTTTAACACACACTCAGAAGAGGAAACCAAGGGTCAGAGAAGCCTGGCACATGTCACATGACTGGCACACGGCAGGAGATTGGACTTCAGCCCAACTGAGTTCTTGTAGTCTCACCCTCCACACTGACTTCCGGCTCTGCACTCCCCTCAAAGGCCAAGGAACTTCTGCTGGGATCCCGGGAGGCGGTTCCCACAGAGCACTTCAGTGATTCTCTCTAGCTACGGCTGTTCTACTATCTTCTTTGAATGCAGTGGGCAAAAAGGGCTCAGAGCAGCAATGTGTCAGCCATGATATAATGCCTGGGACATCTCTGAGAGTGGACACAGACTGCCCGTGAATATCGAGTCGTGAGATGTGGGGGCAGTGGCTGTAGTGGCCAAAGGGCTGGTTCTGTAGGAGGTCATCCTACCCTTCCCCATGACAAGGTGCCATCAGTTCCCTGAAGGGCAGGAAGATGTGACTGTATCAGAGGAAGTGGCATTATTCTCTCTGAATGGCATGGACAGAGGCAACTCTCCATTTCCTTAGATTTCCTAGCATTGACTGCCTTCTCCATACTTCCCTGCAGGTGGCTATGCAGCCGTCTCTGTCATGTCTGCTTTCTCTGCCTTCCTCACCCCTGCTAAGTTGATGGAGGATTCCCACTGGCTAATAAAGAAACTGCCTGGCCCATTTGATTGGCCAGCCCTTAGGTGGGCGGAGTAGACAGAACAGGAAAAAGGAAGTGAGGTAGATGGCTCAGACAATTGCCACGCCTCTCCTAAGTGAGGCAGACCGCCATGCCTCTCCTCAGGGAGACAGATGCGATGAAGCTCCAGCCCAAGATGGACGTAAGCTAGAAACTTCCCGGTAAGACACCACTTCGTGGTGCTACACAGATTATTAGATATGGGTTAATCAAGAAGTGAGTAAGAGGCTGAAAATAATGGGCCAGGCAGTATTTAAAAGAATACAATTTGTGTGATGTTATTTCGCGTGTTAAGCTAACCATGCGGGAGCTGGGCAGGACGAAAAGCAGCCCTGCCCGCAGCTCATCACTACAGAATGGCGCCCACGTGGATAACCAAATCCGCAGAAAGCTTGAGAAAGCTTGGGAAAGAATAGAGTAAAGCTCTATTTTTCGGGTCTGGCAAGCAAGCACTCTCATCTAAGTGAGGCTTCCTGACTCAGCTTCAGCTGCAAAACATTGCAGCTCTTTTAAGAGGTTCGGCTACGAAACACTTGAATGCTGTTGATGAAAATTAACTGCATGCTTTTCGGTTTTCAGCCGTAGCAGGAAAAAAGCTGTGTCGTTTTAAAATGCCGGCTTTCTGGGCCGTCCTGCCAGGGCAAACTCTGACTCTTTCAAGCAGGCGGTCTTGACTATGGAGCTTTTGATTGTTGTTTAATACTGTTGTAGCTTGCTTGCTGGCAGGGACCTTGAACCGCCACAGAGTTGTGGTGATAAACATGGCTACATCCAGTACCTCTGCCATGAGGCTGGAAAGCTAAGGAATGGGCTGGATCTAGCTGGCAAAGCCGCAGCTTAAATCCTATCCATATTGCTCAGTAATTTAAAGGCTCATATGGTCAGAAAAAGAGAGATAGAGTAAAGAGAGATTCAAAAACAAAGAAAACCTCTAAATGATTTACACTGTGTTAAAAATATATGCATGATAAAGGTTAAAGTTCTTAAAAGTAAAAAAGAAAAAAGGAAGTAAAAAAGAAAAGAGGCACACACCTTTAATCCCAACACTTGGGAGGCAGAGGTAGATTGACCTCTGTGACTTCAAGGTGTGGTAGCACACACCTTTAATCCCAGTGCCTGGGAGGCAGAGACAGAGATCTTTGTGAGTTCAAGGTGTTGTAGCACACACCTTTAATCCCAGCACTGGGGTGGCTGAGGCAGACTATCTCTGTGAGTTCAAGGACAGCCTGGTCTAAAGAGTTATTCCAGGACAAAGATATACAGAGAACCTGTCTCAAAAAATAAAAGTAAAAATAAACGAAATAGAGGTTAAAATAAAGTCACACAAAGATGGAAAATACACAGAGAATCTTGATACTGTATGCTATTATGCTCTCTTTGAATTGTTTGAATGCTGAGGAAGAAACAACAGCTGCTAAAAGATATTTGTTTATAAATGCTGCTGAACTAATACAACACAGATATTTTGAAAATACCTTGACTTCAGAATTTGGATCTAAGGATATAATACTTTGGAAAAGAGATTCTTCTTTTGTTTTTACAGAAAATGAAACACTATGGATTGCTTCTTTCCCAATATGGTATGATAGACCACGCCCTCCTGAAAGGTTGCTATGAATACCCTCAAAAAATCACTTCGCTCAACTGATGACTAAGATGAACCTGGCACACAGGTTACATTATGAAAGATCTGATTAACAGCGCCCCCATTCAGCAGGAAGCAGTTTGGAGAGAAATAACTACGTCCATATTCCCAAATATTGTTTATAAATGTTCTTTTACATTTAAAGGGGGATATGATATAGATATGAATAATTTGCATTGATATGGATTTTGCTTTAGTGATACAATTTTGTTATATGTATATGTATTTCTGATACTGATTAAGGTATTGTGATTATGTAGTTCATTTAAAAAATGTAATGTATAGAGGTTGTTAATGGATAGTCATCAATAATAGTAAAACTTGCAGTTATGTTAGTTAGATTTTCTAGATATATAGAGATATATTTAAGTTAAATAGGCATTCTTCATATCTTTCAAAGACTACAGAATATCGCATTTTAGATGTTTTAATAACTTAGGGCTTTTCATGACAATGAGACACGTCAGCTCCTGGCAGCACCAATCTACTTCAAGAGGAAGATGGGCATCGAAGAGGATCCTTATGGAGTTTGATAGCCACTTGGGTAAGAAACTGCTCTTGCCTGGACTGTTGGCATAAACTGGACACAAAGAACCCACAGAAAGAGGACTGCTGAACTTGCCTAAATGTGAGATGATTCTTTGGGGTTCCTGATTCATGAAAGAGTCTGTGAGACATTCTGCAGGACACAGCAGATACTGACTGAACTGCCTTTGAAATTTCCTGCATCATGGAAATGTCTCCTGGAAACTATGGGCCTGTAGGCCGAAGATGGATGCCCCAACAGTACAAAAGAACTTTGGGTGACTGTCCAGGCAGCGAGATGTCTCTGTCATTTCTAGAGTTTGGAAGTTGCTTATTTCTTTTTTACTTAGGTAATATTATATCCTTCTGGAGTCTTTGATGGAGTTGAAGAATGGATAGATAGTTACAGTTTTCCTTAGTTATGATAAAAGATAAAGTAGATATAAATACTGTAACTGTAATTCTTACTTGATAACTGTTTTGTTATATGTAATTTTACTATGTTAAAGCCTTTCTTTTTTTTTTAAACAGAAAAAGGGGAAATGATGGAGGATTCCCACTGGCTAATAAAGAAACTGCCTGGCCCATTTGATTGGCCAGCCCTTAGGTGGGCGGAGTAGACAGAACAGGAAAAAGGAAGTGAGGTAGATGGCTCAGACAATTGCCACGCCTCTCCTAAGTGAGGCAGACCGCCATGCCTCTCCTCAGGGAGACAGACGCGATGAAGCTCCAGCCCAAGATGGACGTAAGCTAGAAACTTCCCGGTAAGACACCACTTCGTGGTGCTACACAGATTATTAGATATGGGTTAATCAAGAAGTGAGTAAGAGGCTGAAAATAATGGGCCAGGCAGTATTTAAAAGAATACAATTTGTGTGATGTTATTTCGCGTGTTAAGCTAACCATGCGGGAGCTGGGCAGGACGAAAAGCAGCCCTGCCCGCAGCTCATCACTACACTAAGTCTCTAAAGGAAGGACTGGGCCTAATAAGCTTGCCAGGTGCCCGCTGCTGGTCTCCAGCAGTTTTACACAACAGACTCTGGTTGGTCCCTCAGGATCCTAGCTGTCACTTGTGCTCAACCTCACTGCTGCCACCTAAGGCCACTCAAACCCAAATCATGAACTCTGTTCTAATTTTAAGTCCTGGACTCAGTTGATTCCCCATAAGGACACTGCTGTAGGATGATTTCTGTCCAGCAGGCTGTAATTATTTTTCTGTAGTGAGAACCCAGTTTTCCCCAATAGCAGTGACTTGACCCTGCAGTCATGACACTTTCATAGGGGAGGGGCACTTTCTGTGGAAGATCAGCCTAGGGCTGTGGGGTGCACACATGGGGCTTTTACATATATGTGACCATGGGAAATGTCAGACTGCAGTGTTAGAACCTGGCTGCTGCTCAGGCTGTAGCACAAGTGTGCCCTGAACCCACAGAATAAATAAGTGTAATTTTAAAAATTAAACTTAAAGTGGGCTAGGCATGGTGGTGCATGCCTTTAATTCCAGCTCTGGGGAGGCAGAGGCAGAGGCAAACACAAGTGGATCTCAGTGAGCTTGAGGCTATCCTGGTCTATATACCAAGTTTCAGGTCAGCAATGGCTATATAGATTTTGTCTCATAAAAACCAAACCAAACCAAACAAACAAACTAATCCAAGGTGGAATGTGTCTGAGTAGTAACACCTGAGGTTGTCCGCTGGCCTCCACATAGGTGAGCACACACATGCACACATGTGCACCCAAATACAGAGACACAGGCATGTCATGCAGGGAGACACCCATAGCTGATGTGCCCCCCACATGTCTACCCAGTCCTCATCCTGAGTAAACATGGTCTCCCCAGCCCAGCCTCTGTGACTCTCAAACTCCAGTTCCTGGTCGTGTTCCCAGCACTCAGACTCTGATTTTATACCCAGCTGTGTTTTCCCATGACATTGATGGCAGAGAATAGACTCAAGCCTTCCTATTTCTGTCTGAACCATCCAATTCCAGAAACTTCCCTCAAATAACAGAGTAAAGGGCAGATAGACCCCATCCCAGCAGACAACTCATAGATGACAACTGTCCGTCTGTCCACCCATCTGTCACACCATCCACTCTCCCACTCCTTGAATTTTTTTCCCCAGTGACAACTAATGCAGCCCAGAAGGAGCCCAGAGTAGCTGCCCAGACTGGGTCCCAAGAGAGTTGAGAGGATGCTTGAGAGAGGGTGGGGGATGATGACCTGTGGTGTAGACAGGACACTTAGGCTGCACTAGGACTTTACAGTAGCACAGTAGCCCCGTCCCATCTGAACCCTTTTATCATTTCTTGATGACATCAACATCTGTCATGTGTTCTCCAACCTCAGTGTGAGCGCCTCCCTGTACCCCTGTAGAGGGAAGCCCCAAGAAGAGCCTGTATACCATGTCCTAAATTCCATTGAGTGGCTGGGTGACCAGATCAGCCACCTACTCCTCTGGGTAAAGTCTTCCAGATTCTGCAGATAGCCAAGGCACAGGAAGGAACTCACATGTCATTGAGTTTGAGGTCACAGAAACTGAAAAACTCTCAATTTCCTCTTCAACTTTCTATATTGCTTAAATGAAACTATTAATAGTTACAAAATTTATTTCAGCGAGTCTAAGGAAAACTGGTTATGTCTTCAACTTCTATGTCTCCAACCAAAATGAACTAATGGATGACCTCTCTACTGTTTGGATTTGTTTAGCTTTGGTTTGTTGGTTTCAAAACAGAGTCTCACGTAGCCTAAACTGGATTCAGACTCAATATGTACTAATGATAGATTCCAATTCATAATCTTGCTATGTCTACCTGTCAGTTATTGATTATACAGGCTTATGCCACCATGCCTGGATTCAATCCTCTGGTATTTTTTGTTACATAATGGCTTTGGATGGGGAACACAAATCCTACACTGTGGTAGCCTGGATAGACTCCATGTCTGTTCTTATTCAAACAGTCTTGCTCCCTGCACACTGAGGGAATTTTATGTAAATGATGTTGAGAATGCTGGCTCTGTGTAAGCCTTTGCTGTGGGTCCCTTTATTGCTGCTCCCTTTTGAACAAGGGAAATATACATGGCAAGTCACATGACTATCAGAGTAACATCCATGAGGTCCCTTCTCTGTGCCCAGATGCCTGGACGGAGGTGATAGTGAACAACCATACTGGAGATGACTGGGCAGATGGTCATCATGGCAACCTGCCTGTGTGAACACCTCAGGGATGCGCAGAGGAGACACCACCCCCGATGCCAAGGTCATTGTGATCATGGCTGCTGTTGAGTTCAGCCTCAGAGGCGTGGATTCAGTTACACCACAGGGGACATCTCATAGCTGCCCCAGGAGACTCTACTTTAGTCATGAGAAGCCTTGGTGACATCTCCATCACCCCTCCTAGCTTCAGCTACTCCCATGGGGATGGGACAGTCTTCCAATGACTCAGCAAAGGCCCCTGATTGATACACATTCTAGACTTGTCACTGATGGAATAAGAGCTGCATCTATGCAGGACTGTGGTTGGTGGATCTGAATCATGCATGCCTGTCTTAGGGTTTCTATTGCTGTCAAGAGACACCATGAGCATGGCAACTCTTATAAAAGAAATAATTAATATGGGGTGGCTTCCAGTTTTAGAGATTTAGTTCATTATCTTCATGGTGGGACATGGTAGCATGCAGGCAGACATGGTGCTGGGAAAGGAACTGAGAGTTATCCACCTGAATCCACAAGTATCATTAAGTGAACAGTATCTACAGTAAGTGTAGCCTGAGCATTGGAGACATATACCCCACCTCCACAATGACACACTTCCTCCAACAAGGCCACACCTACTCCAACAAAGCTAAGCCTCCTAATAGTGCCACTCCCTATGGGCATATGGGGGCCAACTACAGCCACACTGCCAAATGCCCACGCACCACCTCTGGCTGTGAAAGCAGCCTGGATTTCATCCTTATTGGTCAGTGTGGATACTGTCCTTATGTCCCAGCATGCTCTTTGGTAGATGCTGACCCACTGCCTATCAAATGTTAAGACAGACTGGACTTGGGACGAAAGTCTTGTCCTAGAAGAGACCCCAGAGGTCAGAACATCCACATGGCAGGAAATAAGGAAAGCAGGTGCATGTAGATGGGTTTGTGAGGAAAGGAAGCCTAGCATGGGACCCAAGCAAGCCATGGTCTGTCACCAGAGGAGGTGCATGGAGTGTCCAGGGCCTTTGGCTGAGATGTCAGTGTCCAGGGAGTTGGAGAGAGGAACAGGGCTCTCATGCAGTGGTTCTCAGTGTGGACCATGGTCCCTGCCTCTCTCAGTGTCCCTGCTCATGGACACAATCTGCTATTTTCTAAGGTCTCACATAGGTGTTAAGAGAGACAGGATACACATTGCTGGGAGGAAGATATTTATTAAAAATGTTATTAACTCCATGGACAGATAGGTAACAGCAGAGTTGGGATCTCAGGAGCAGAGACAGACAAATTCACCTGGGTCCTGAGAAGAGGAAATCAGAGCACACATGGCAGAAGTGGGGTTCTCTTCTTGCATCTGTCCATGGACGGATGGTCACAGCACAGGCCTGCAGCCCTGCTCTCTGATTCCCAGGCCATGGTCAGGGAAGGGGATGAGATGCAGGATATGTGGCCACCAATCCCTACTTTGATGGAAACTCACAACCCTGGTGAGCGATGCTGACCCCTGGAGTTTTGTAGCTGGGGACTACCAGACAGTGCTGTGCCTAAGAAAGAGGGGACAGATTTACATAGTCAGTTTACTACTTGCCCCATTTAGGTCCCCAATATGAACGCAGGTCATTGGGCTTGTGATGTAGGAGTGTTTCTATCTATCTGATGTTTCATTGGTTAATTAATAAAGAAACTGCTTGGCCTGATAGGTTAGAACATAGGTGGGTGGAGTAGACAGAACAGGATGCTGGGAGTGAGACAGATGCCTTGGGCAATTGCCATGCCTCTCCTCTCTGGGTTAGATGCGATGGAGCCAGCCGCCAGGTCAGACATGCTGAATCTTTCCAGGTAAGACACCACTCGTGGTGTTACACAGATTATTAAATATGGATTAAAGAAAGATGTGAGAATTAACCAATAAGAGGCTGAAACTAATGGGCCAGGCAGTGTTTAAAAGAATACAGTTCGTGTGTTGTTATTTTGGGGCATAAGCTAGCCAGGCGTGCAGGAGCCGGGCTGCAAGAAAAGCAGGCCTGCCCGCAGCTCATCACTACAGGCTTAGCTGCAAACACCTTCTCCCAAGGAGCTATCTCTCTGCTCCCCACTTTTCTTTTGTCCATTAATATGTAATTTTCAAACCTTTCATTTGAAATAAACTTAGAAAATGCCACGACCATGATGTATTCCCTTGAAGAATCTACATTATTTTTTATGACATGGTCTCTTATTGGCCTGGAACTCAGCAATTACGCTAGACTAGCTGGATAGACAGCTCCACGATTCTGGCTGTCACTTGCTTGTCCAGACTGGGATTACATATTTCTGTCACTCCCCTGGTTTAAAGTTTGGGTGCTCCCAGTGAGACACAGGTCCTCCTGCCTGTGTGCAAGGGTTTCTAACTCAGATCATCTCTCTAACTCCCTTGCATGTCTCTCATAACAAACTTCTCCAGACAGCCCCTCACCTTCCCCTTGGGATGACAGCTGCTCTCATGGCTGGGGTTTCAGCTTTAGTCTGCTGGCCTGTAGGAGAAGAACCAGTGTCAGTGTGGCAGCCATGCTGATCCTCTGTCTGCCTCTCAGCTCTTCTCTCTGTTCAGACAACATTAGGGGCCAAGGAAAGCAATCAGTTCTGCAGCAACCATTCAGGGACAGGACCTGAGGCCAGTCCTCAGCTGTCCTTCCGCACAGCACAGCCAATCAGAGGACAGCTCTCCTGTCCACTGCCCCTTGTCCATGTCCTTCTCCCTTTGCTTCCTTCCCCTGCCTTGAACTCATGTCCCTTCCCTGCTCTCCCTGCTCTGCACTCACCAGGCCTCCCTTTTGTCTCCCTGGAACCTGGCTTCCCTGTGAGTGCAGCTGCTGCCCCCTGCAGATTCAGTCTCAGGGTTTGAATCCCAGTCAGACTTCTGCTGCCTCCAAGACTGCTGCTCTCCACCTCTCAGCTGCTCTTCTTATCCATTGCAGGGCTGAGTCCTTCTGAAAACCAGGGCCTGTATGATCAAGTCTGCATTTCTTGGCTTTCCATTACAACCCACTATCTGCTCATCTCTGCTGCCATCCTGTAGTCTACTTAACATGCATTTTTGTCTGCTCTGAATCCAGTCCATACTTTGCTTTTGTTTATGTGTGTTCAAGGTCTTGTGGAAGCCAGGTTGACCTTTAACTTGCTATGTAACTTCATATCAGCTTGAATTCTTTCTTTTTTTTTTTCGGTATTTCGAGACAGAGTTTCTCTGTGGCTTTGGAGCCTGTCCTGGAACTAGCTCTTGTAGACCAGGCTGGCCTCGAACTCACAGAGATCCACCTGCCTCTGCTTCCCGAGTGCTGGGATTAAAGGCGTGCGCCACCACCGCCTGGCTCAGCTTGAATTCTTAATTCCGCCCCCATGCACTTTCCAATGCTGATATTAGGGTGTCCCCTACTGTATCCCCAAGTTTGTTTCTTAGAATCCTTTTGATTTGTAGAAGACAAAACATTTGTCTTTACTAAAAGGCATTTGTTATTTGAATAGAGACTGAATTGACTTTTAAGACCATTTCATATTGTAAAGAGTTATTGTATAAAATTTTCCATTATTCAAATGTCCTAACATATTTTAGTATTTTCTACTTTTATAAATTTATTTTGTGCAGTATGTATATGTATGTGTACCTGTGCATGTGTGCACACAGATGTGGGTGGTAGAGGACAACCTTGGGTATCATCCTGTAGGAGCTTTCCACTGTAGTTTTATGGACAGGTCTGCCCTTGATTGGGGTTCACTGATTGGGCAAGCCTGGCAGCACAGTGAGCCTCATGGATCCTACTGTCTCTTCCTGTCCAGTATCTGCCAACGTAGTCAACATTACCTGTGAATCCCGGATATGGAACCCATGATTTGTGTTTGTTGGGCAAACACTTCACCAACTGATCTGTCTCCTGGCAGCTCTGCAATTTTTCTCAGCAGTGTGTACAGATTTTAGGGTACAAATCTTTCATCCCTCTTAGTATAGGTTCTTCCCAAACATGTTCTTTTGACCTGTGGGTCAATTGCACACCATTGTTCAATTTCTGTGTTGATACCACATCCCCAACTCAAGCAGTTCTCTCTCTTCACGGTCTCACTTCCTGTGAGATGCTGTCCCTGAAGGCTGCTCTACCTCAGACCTTGTTTAGCAGCTACAGCTCTTTCCAAATGAGCAGTTAGCCCCTGGGGCTCCTGTGTGCCCCTTGAATTCCTCAGGAGAAGGCTGTGTTCATCTGCACTTGATCCTCTAATTTCCAGCTGGGACTCTAAGGAAGTAGGAGCAGATTCAGTCCTGGGTGAGTTCAGCCTCCTTTCTGCCCTCGAGTTTTCTGGACCCTGCCCCACACAAGTTCCTGTGAGGGCTGTTCTTGTCAACTGGACTGTATCAGGAATGAACTATAATCCAGTAATGAAGGGTTACTCTTGTGATCTGGACCTTGAGGGAGGAAGACAGCATGCCTTTGATCCAGACCATGAGGCTGGAAGGCACACCTTTCATCTGGGCCACACCTTCTGTTGGGAGCCGATGCAGGGCAAGGGAAGCAGGAAGGGTGTCCTTCATCTGCCTGTGCTCACCTCCGTCATCACGTTTATTTCCATAGTCAAGATCCCAGCAGAGCAGCTGAGACACCAGCCTCGTGTGACGGAGCAGCTACTGGGTTCTTGGTCTTTCTATTCACAGTTCATCATTGTTGGACGGAAGCCATAAGTCATTTCAGTAAATTCCCATATATTCATTGTATATATTCAAAAATATATTTCACTATATATTTATATATATATATATATATTAATTCCATAAATTCTGTGACTCTAGAGAACCCTGACTAATACAGTTACCTATCTCCATGTTCCACAACTGAGAAAACTCAGAGGTAAGCTCAGGTGAGGCCCTGTCCTGGACCACTCACCTTTTCTTCCACCAGAGGAAGATCAGCATCACATAGACGGGGGTTATGAGCACAGCTGTGGCCACCACCACCCCGACCGTGGCTCCTAGGTTCATAAGTGAAGGATTCCTCAGGTCCTCTGTGTCCTCGAGGCCAGCTGGGGTGACTGCAGAGGTGACGATGGAAGGGCTCTGCATGGTGGTTCTGACTGCTGGGGAGAGATGAGGAGTGAGCAGATCATCCCTGGATGAGGAGGGATGGGGGGAGTGTCACATCTTGTCTCCTCTGTGGGAGGTGGGATGGGGAGCAGATGTTAGAAGTTCACAGAGGGGAACACATGCTGAAGGCTGAGACTCCAGGAGAGCAAGCTTAGTGCACACCCTCCACCTGTCCTGGCTGTGTGTCCTCAGATTTACATTGGTCACAGATAATTAAGTCATAGAAATATAGTTGTTTTGGTTATAAATCTATGGAACAAGCAGACACCTCAGTCCCTTTAATGTTTGCTCTCAGGAACTTAGACCCTGATCTTGATCTCTAGAATCCATTTGAAGAGCCTGGTGAGCTGGCCATGGCCTTTAATCTTAGTCCTAGAGGCAGAGGCAGGCAGATTTCTTTGAGTTAAAGCCAGCCTGTCTATATATATTTAGTTCCACACCAAACAGAGTTGAGTGAGTTGTGTCCCAGTAAAAGGAGGTGGAGACACGCAGGTCCCGAGGCTCACTGGTTAGCCAGCCTAGTCTACTTGGCAAACTTAAAGCTAAAGAGAGACCCTGTCTCAGAAAATAAGGGAATGGCTCCTAAATGTTTCCTCTAGCCTCTGAATGCATATGAAGAATTGTCAATGATTACACACACACACACACACACTCACACACACACACAGAGAGAGAGAGAGACAGACAGACAGAGAGACAGAGAGAAAGAAATTAACAGACCCTCATGATCACACCCACAAAATACACAAAATGTATAGAAAATATAGAATTTTGATCATAGGTGTCCAGCTCAGTACAGGGCAGCATACAGTCATCTGCTCTGCAATCCACACTAAGGTCAATGTCCACTTTTATCTATTTGGAGACACTAGACCAACAGTTCCCAACCTGGGGTTTGCTACCCCCACAGTGGTAGAATATAAGGTCATATGTAATCAGATATTTACAGTATGATTCATAACGGTAGCAAAATTATAGTTATGAAGCAGCCATGAAAACAATTTTATGGTGGGGAAGTCACCACAACATGAGGAACTGTATTAAAGGGTCTCTGTATTAGGAAGGTTGAGAATCACTGCTCTAGACCCAAGAAGCATCTCCTTTCTATCCCTTCCCTGAGCTCTGGCAGCTGCGGTTAGACATTACATCAGGTCAACATGGCAGCCGTAGAGACTGCCAAGAACTGTGCTGTGGGTGTCCTCTCACAGGCTGGCTTTAATCCAGTCAACAGCCAATGTTGGATGTAGTGGCACAGGCCTTTATACTCAGCCTTTGGGAGATAGAGGTAGGCAGATTTTTGTGAGTTCCAGAACAACCAGTGCTACATGGTGAGACCCTGTCTTATAAAAACCCAAAGACCAATATATATATAAAAGAGCAGCAGAGCAAGGTTGTGTTCAATAAGGAAGCACACAGAGTCCCCAGCTCCTGAAGGGCCATTTAAAGGGTGCAGGGGTAGTAGAAACATAATGTTCCACACAGTGTTCCCAGAGCATGCATCTTCAGTTACTTCTGCTTCAGAGAAGAGGCAAGGATTAGAAGAGAGTGCAGTCACATCATAAAAATGGGGACATTAGTTCCCAAGACCCTTGGGCTTGGTGGGAGAGGTGAGGGCAGGAGGGCAAGGAAAGAGAGAGGGGAGTTGGGAAATGGAGACCCTCTAAGGATGTTGTCTGGAGAATTCATACAGTACTACAAGGTCAGAGGAGACAGCAAACAACCACAATGGAAAGATAATGTTTGCAGTGTTCTTTCTGCTCAGAGCCTTGGAAAAGGAATATCAAGCTAAGGTCAGAATTGTGGAGCCTGAGGTGACATCTAGGGGACAAGGAGCCAGAGGCATCAAAGCCTGAGCCAGGGTGGCTCACCAGGAATGACGGTGAGGTGGGTCCCTTCAATAGACTGCACAGCCTCTATGCGTTTTATCGTTTTCAGATAAACTCGGCAGAAGTACACTGTCTGGTCCTTCTCCTTCAGGTCCAGGATTCTGAGGACTCCGAATGTCTGAGGCTGTGTCCAGTTCAGGATGAGCCGGTCCTTGAAATACTCATGGATGAAACCCGAGGAGGAGTTGTAAATAAATTCCCCGTGGAAGACCTTCCATCTCCAGAGAATCCTCATCTGTGGATCCTTTGCCAACTCCCAGGGGAAGTAGAAGGAGAAGGGGATCTCGATGGAGCTGCCCTGGACACCAGAGAGGCGTGCTGGTTGGTTGACACCAAAGGTTTTTACACGGATGGATCCTGCTGAGTTACCTGGGAAGGTTAGGGAAGAATCTGAAACCGCTATAGGGGATGGAAAGGACAACCCAGAGCTTCCCGAGTCTTCACCCACAGGCAGGCATAGGACTCGGGGAAGGACTTTTCCCATGTCCCACTGTTCAGTAGGGGACAGGATAGACAGGAAGAGTTGAGCTGGACTCACGCTGAAGATGAGCTCTTTCTTGTGGTTCAGAGTTCAAGCTGGTTCCTCTAGCAGTCACCTGTCCACAGGACAGCCCACTCTTCCCAGCCCCACTCACCGCTCCTGTGGTTAAGTCTCCAGCAGTGAGGTTCCCACCACTCACCAGCTTGCAGGCAGGCTGCAGGCAGCAGCAGAAACAGGATCCAAGTCATGTCCAGAATTCCTCCAGGAAGTGAGACCAGCAGAGCCCTGGGTGCTCAGGAGTCTGGAGAGAATCAGGATAAAGTGACCCACATTCCCTGGGTCTTCTCATGTGGAGAACTGAGTCGGGGCAGGACCTCCCCTTCTCCACCTCCTTGTGGCCAGGAACTTCCTTTATCATTCTGGCTTCTTCTTTCCCACGTTACAGAAGATCTGCCCTTATAGTCTCTGAAAAGATGACTACGCCCTTGAGCCCAGCCCCCAGTTTTGGCTGGAGGTTACAGCCTTGACCTCTGCATGCTGGGTTCTCCTCTCTTCCACCTTGACCCCCGTCTCATCCAGTCTTTCCCATTCCCTATGCAGCCTGCAATCACTGTTTCCTCAGCTCCTGATTTTCTTCCACTCCTGCTCTCCCCTCAGTCTGTTTTTCATTATGTCTCCCCTCATGCTGGCTCGCTCTCTCTCTCTCTCTCTCTCTCTCTCTCTCTCTCTCTCTCTCTCTCTCTCTCTCTCTCTCTCTCCAATAATAACAGTTAAGAGATTGATCATTTTCTGCTCACCAGAAAGTATGAGGAAGGAGGTGATGAGGAAACACATTCAGTTCCCAGCCCTAGCTTGGTGCCCCCACCATCGTCTCCTCTTTACACTCTTGCTGCCTGTCAGGGACTCCTCACAGCGCCCGAGGAAAACCAATGCCCAGTGGACACTCTTGCCCTGACTGCTCACTGTTGGCGAGTCTGTAACTTCCCTGTGCTTCCTCGTAAGTTATAGACTCGTCTTCCTCACCCCGACAGCAACTCCAGAGCTACTCCAGCTTCTGAAGGAGCCTTTCTGCCTCCCACCACCTTTAACACACACTCAGAAGAGGAACCAAGGGTCAGAGAAGCCCTGGCACATGTCACAGGAATGGCACACGACAGGCGACTTGACGTCAGTCCCTTCAAGTTCTTGTAGTCTCACCCTCCACACTGACTTCCTGCTGCCTGCTCAGTGCAGCCTCTGAACTCCCCTCAAGGCCAGGGATCTGCTGCTGGGCTCCAGGGTGGCTGTTCCCACAGAGCACTTTAGTGGTTCCTTCTAGCTCTGTCTGTTCTAGAACCTTCTTTGAATAGAGTGGGCTAAAAGGGCTCAAAGCAGCAATGTGTCAGTCATGACATATTTCCTGGGACATCTCTGAGAGTGGACACAGCTGGTCCGTGATTAGTCAAGTCATGAGATGTGGGGGCAATGGCTGTAGTGGCCAAAGGGCTGGTTTTGTAGGAGGTCATCCTACCCTTCCCCATGACAAGGTGCCATCAGTTCCCTGAAGGGCAGGAAGATGTGATTGTATCAGAGGAAATGGCATCATTCTCTCTGAATGACATGGACAGAGGCGACTTCCCATTTCCTTAGATTTCCTGGCATTGATTACCTTGCTTCCCTGCAGGGGGCTATGAAGTTGTCCTCTGTCATGTCTGCTTTCTCTGCCTTCCTCACACCTTACTAAGTTTCTAAAGGAAGGACTGAGCCTAATAAGCTTGCCAGGTGCCCGCTGCTGGTCTCCAGCAGTTTTACACAACAGACTCTGGTTGGTCCCTCAGGATCCCCGCTGTCTCTTGTGCTCAACCTCACTGCTGCCATCTGCTGGCCACTCAATCCCAAGTCATGGACTCTGTTCTAATTTCAAGTCCTGGACTCAGTTGTTTCCCCATAGGGACCTTGCTGTAGGATGATTTCTGTCCAGCAGGCTGTAATCATTTTCCTTTAGTGATAACCCAGTTTGTCCCAATAGCAGTGACTGGAACCTGCAGCCATGATGCTTTCTCAGGGTAGGGGCACTTTCTGTGGAAGAGCAGCCTGGGGCTGTAGTGTGCACACATGGGGCTTTTACATACATGTGACCATGGGGAGTGTCAGACCGCAGTGTTAGAACCTAGCTGCTGCTCAGGCTGCAACGTGAGTGTGCCCTGAC
Source organism: Arvicola amphibius (assembly GCF_903992535.2). NCBI lineage: Eukaryota > Metazoa > Chordata > Mammalia > Rodentia > Cricetidae > Arvicola > Arvicola amphibius. The sequence continues at coordinate 97,100,673 of NC_052056.1, read as the reverse complement.
CCAAAGAAGAAATAAGTAAATATAATTTAAAAAATTAAGGTGTGCATGGAGGCACATGCCTTCTTACTAGCATATGGGAGGCAGAGGCAAGTGGACATCTGCTAGCGTGAATCTAGCCTGGTCTGCATATTGAGTTCTAGCCCAACCAGGAGTACATAGTGAGACCAAACAAAAACAAAACAGACCCACAAAAACAAGAATAATAAAAAGCAAACAAAGAAACACAGAAAACAAACAAAAACAAACAAAAAACGCAAGTAACAAAACAAAATGTCCAAGGTACATGGTGTTTAGAGTAGTAAAGCCGGATGTTGCTGTCTAGCCTGTACAAGGATGATCATACACTTACTTGCAGACACATGTACTTGCACGCGACTGCGCACATGTGCGTGCATGCACACACACACACACACTCACACACACAATCATACAAGGCACCTCTCACAGCCGATCATCCAGCACCTGCCGACCGAGTCCTCATCCTCAGTAAACATGGCCAGAGCAAGGTTGTGAGCAACAGCGAAGCCCAGAGTCCCCAGCTCCTGCAGGACCTTGTGAAAGGCGCACAGGGAACAGCAACACAGTGCCCAGGCCGGGTCTCAGCGCTCCCAGTGCATGGGACTGCAGTTACTTCTGCTTCCGAGGAGAGGCAAGGATCAGAAGACACAGCAGCCACGTCATGAAAATTGGAACTCTGTTTTGAAGAGCCTTTGGGCCTGTGTGGAGAGGTGACAACAGGGAAGGGGACAGGGGAGCTGGGAGCCTGAGGTGACATCAAGGGAACAGGGAAGTCAGAGGCATCAAGCCAGAACCAGGGTGGCTCACCATGGGTGATGGGCAGTTGGGTCCCATCAATTGACCACCAGGTCTACAGGCCTTCTGTTGTGTTTACAGAAACACATGGTCTAGTCCTTCTCCTGTAGGTCCAGGACTCTAGGGCTCCAGATGACTGTGCAGATGCAGCATCCAAGCTTCACTTCCAGGCTTCATCTGGCCTTGCCCAGCTGCTGGGGTCTGTGGGTAAAAGGTCATCCAATTACAGAGTCTCTAGGAGGGGTTGACCATTTTAGGCCTGACCTATGTCAGCTGCTAGACCCTAGAATTATTAATTTATTTTGATTTATTTATTTATTTTTGTTTTGGAGACATGGTTTCTCTGTAGCTTTGGTGCCTGTCTTGGAATTTGCTCTGTAGACCAGGCTGTCTTCAAATTTACAGCGATCCACCTGCCTGCCTAGTCCTGGGACTAAATGTATGTGCCACCTCTGCCTGGCTAATCCCAGCATTTTTATACAGCAGGTTCTGGTGGGCTGTATAGGTGCTCAACCTCACTGCTGCCACATGAATCCCAAGTTATGGGCTCTGTTCAGTTTCAAGTCCTGGACTCATCTGTATCCCCACAGGGACCCTGCTGAGGGATGGTTTCTGTCCAGGATGATGTGATCAGTCTCCTGCAGTGACAGCCATGTTTCCCCTACAGCAGTGACTGGAACCTGCAGCCATGACACTTTCATAGGGGAGGGGCACTTTATGTGGAAGAGCAGCCTGGGGCTGTCCAGTGCACACATGGGGCTTTTGCATACCTGTGACCACGGGGAGTGTCAGACTGCAGTGTTAGAACCTGGCTGCTGCTCAGGCTATAGCACAAGTGTGCCCTGAACCCACAAAATAAATAAATGTAATTTTAAAAGTTAAACTCAAAGTGGGCTAGGCATGGTGGTGCACGCCTTTAATTGCAGCCTTGGGGAGGCAGAGGCAGAAGCAGAGGCAGAGGCAGAGGCAAACATGAGTTGATCTCAGTGAGTTTGAGGCTGTCCTGCTCGATTTATCACATTCCAGGCCAGCAATGGCTATGTAGATTTTGTCTCATAAAACCAAAACAAACAAAAGAACAAACAAAGAAATAAATTCAAGGTGAATGTGTTCTGAGAAGTAAAGCCTGAGGTTTTCCGCTGGCCTCCATATAGGTGAACACACACTTGCACACATATGCAGCTGAATACAGACACAGACATGTCATGCAGGGAGACATCCATAGTTGATATGCCCCACATATTTACCCAGTCCTCATCCTGAGTAAACATGGCCTCCCCAGCCCAGCCTCTGTGACTCTTCCTGATCATGTCCCCAGCATTCAGACCCCGATTTTATACCCAGCTGTGTTTTCCCATGGCAGTATTGGCAGAGAATAGACTCAACCCTTCCTACTTCTGTCTGAACCATCCAGTTCCAGAAACATCCCTCAAATAACACAGCGAAGGGCAGATTGGCCCCACCCCAGCAGACAACTCATAGATGACAACTGTCCATCTGTCCACCCATCTGTCACACCATCCACTCTCCCACTCTTTGAATTCTTTACCCCAGTGACAACTAATGCAGCCCAGAAGGAACCCAGAGTAGCTGTGCAGACTGGGTCCCGAGAGAGTTGAGGGGATGCTTGAGAGAGGGTGGAAGATGATGACCTGTGGTGTAGACAGGACACTCAGGCTGCACTAGGACATCACAGTAGCACAGTAGCCCCACCCCCATCTGAACTATTTTTTCTCCCCTTGATGACATCAACATCTATCATTTGCTGTTCAACCTCAGTGTGAGCGCCTCCCTGCACCCCTGTAGAGGGGAGCCCCAAGAAGAGTCTCTATACCATGTCCTAAAATCCAGTGAGTGGTTGTGTGACCAGATCAGGATGAAGGCTCCCAGATTCTGCAGATAGCCAAGGCAGAGGAAGGAACTCACATGTCATTGAGTTTGAGGTCACAGAAACTGAAAAACTCTCAATTTTCTCTTCAACTTTCTATATTGCTTAAATGAAACTACTAATAATCACAAATTTATTTCAGTGGATCTAAAGAAAAACTGGTTACATCTTCAAGTTCTTTGTCTCCAACCAAAGTGAACTAATGGATAACCTGCATCCATGACCTCTCTACTGTCTGGAGTTTTGGTGAGCTTTGGTTTGTTGGTTTCAAAACAGAGTCATGTGTAGCCCAGGCTGGCTTCAGACTCTGTAGGTACTAATGATAGCTTCTAATTCATAACCTTGAATCTCTTCTGTGAGTCATTGGGATTACAGGCTTATGCCACCTTGCCCTATTCCTCTAGTACATTTTGTTACTGAATGGCTCTGGCTGGAGAACATGAATCCTAAAGAATTGTATCCCAGTCAGACCCCATGGTTGCTCCCACTCGAACATCATGTTCCCTTTACTCTGAGGGAATTTTATATAAATGATGTTGAGAATGCTGGTTCTGTGTAAGCCTTTGTTGTTCCTTCTTTTTGAACAATGGAAACTGACACGATAAGTCACGTGACCATTGGAGTAACATCCATGAGGCCCCGCTTCTGTGCCCAGCTGCCTGGATGGAGGTGATAGTGAATTAACCATACTGTGGGTGACTGGGCAGATGGTCACCATGGCAGCCTGCTGTGTGACCATGGCTGCTGCTGAGTTCAGCCTCAGAGGCTTGGATCCAGTTACACCACAGAAGACATCTCGCAGCTGCCCCAGGAGACTCTACTTTAGTCATGAGAAGCCTTGGTGACTTCTCCATGACCCCTCCTAGCTTCAGCTACTCCCATGGGGATAGGACAGTTTTCCAATGACTCAGCAAAGGCCCCTGATGGATACACCTTTGAGACTTGTTATTGATGGAATAAGAGCTGCATCTATGCAGGACTGTGATTGGTGGATCTGAATCGTGCATGCCTGTCTTAGGGTTTCTATTGCTGTCAAGAGACAACACAAGCATGGCAACTCGTATAAAAGAAATAATTAATATGGGGTGGCTTCCAGTTTTAGAGATTTAGTTCATTATCTTCATGGTGGGACATGGTAGCATGCAGGCAGACATGGTGCTGGAAAAGGAGCTGAGAGTTATCCACCTGAATCCACAGGTAACATGAAGACAACAGTAGCTCCAGTAAGTGCATCCTGAGCATAGGACCTAAAACCCACCACCACAATGGTTCACTTTCTCCAAGAAAGCCACACCTACTTCAACAAAGGTTTGTCTCCTAATAGTGCCACTCCCTATGGGCCAACTACAGCTACACTGCCAAATGCCCATGCAACACCTCTGGCTGTGAAAGCAGCCTGGATTTCATCCTTATTGGTCAGTGTGGATGCTGTCCTTATGTCCCAGCATGCTCTTTGGTAGAAGCTGACCCACTGACTATCAAATGTTAAGAGAAACTGGACTTGGGAAGGAAGTCTTGTCCTAGGGGAGACCCCAGAGGTCAGAATATCAGCATGGCAGGGAATAAGGAAAGTGAGTGCATGTAGATGGGCCTGTGAGGAACGGAAGCCCAGCATGGGACCCAATCAAATCATGGTCTGTCACTTGAGGAGGGGTATGGAGTGGCCAGGGGGTGTGGCTGAGATGACAGTGTCCAGGGAGAATGGAGAGAGGAACAGGGTTCTCATGCAGTGGTTCTCAGTGTGGACCTTGTTACCTGGTTCTCTCTGTGTCTCTGCTCCTGGACACAATCTGCTACTTTCTAAGGTCTTGTGTGTGTGTGTGTGTGTGTGTGTGTGTGTGTGTGTGTGTGTGTGTGTGTGTTGGGCTGCATTAAGAGAGATATGAGATCATGTCTAAGAGGAAGACATTTATTAAAAATGTTATTAATTCCATGGAAAGATAGGAAACAGCACAATTTGGGATTCCAGGACCAGAGACAGACAGATTGACCTGGGTTCTGAGGAAAGGAAGTCAGAGCGCACATGGCAGGAATGGGGTTCTCTTCTTGTACCTGTCCATCGATGGGATGTTTCACAGCACAGGCCTGCAGCTTTGATTTCTAATTCCCAGGCCATGGTGAGGGAAGGGGTTGAGATACAGGATGTGTGGCCACCAATCCCTACTTCGATGGAAACTCACAACCCTGGTGAGCGATGCTGGCCCCTGGGATTCTGTTAGCTGGGGACTAACAGACAGTTTTGTGCCTGAGAAGGAGAGGACAGATTTCCATTGTCAGTTTTCTACTTCCATAGTTTTTTTTTTTTTTTTTTTTTTTTTTTTTGGTTTTTCGAGCCAAAATGAACTCAGGACATTGGGCTCGGCTGCAGATACCTATTCGCACTGAGCTGTCTCTCTGCTCCCCACTTTTCTTTTGTCCTCTAATACGTAATTATGAAATACTTCATTTAAAGTAAATTTGGAAAATGTTATGACCAAGATTATCCCCTGAGTCACCCACATTATTTTTTATGATATGGTCTCTCATTGGTCTGGAACTCAGCAATTAGGCTGGACTAGCTGGATGGACAGCTCCATGACTCTGGCTGTCTCTTTTGTCCAGGGCTGGGTTTACAATTCCTGTCACCTCACTGTGTTATAATGTGGGTGCTCCCTATCAAACTCGGGTTCTCCTGCACATGTGCAAGGTTTTTATAACTCATCATCTCTCTACCTCCCTTCCATGCCTCTCATAACAAATTTCCTCAAACAGCCCCTCACCTGCTCCTTGGGATGTCAGCTGCTCTCATGGCTGGGTTTGGACTTTAGTCTGCTGTCCTGTAGGAGAAGAACCAGTGTCAATGTGTCAGCCATGCTGATCCTCTGTCTGACTCTCAGCTGTTCTCTCTGTTCAGACATCATTAGGGGCCCAGAAAGCAAACAGCTCTGTAGCAGCCAATCAGGGACAGGACTGAGAGTCCCCAGGACCTGAGGACAGTCCTCAGCTGTCCTTCTGCACAGCACAGCCAATCAGAGGACAGCTCTCCTGTCCACTGCCCCTTGTCCATGTCCTTCTCCCTTTGCTTCCTTCCCCTGCCTTGAACTCATGTCCCTTCCCTGCTCTCCCTGCTCTGCACTCACCATGGCTCCCTTTTGTCTCCCTGGAACCTGGCTGCCTGGCTTCCCTGTGAGTGCAGACTGCTGCCCCCTGCAGATTCAGTCTCAGGGTTCGAATCCCAGTCAGACTTCTGCTGCCTCCCATACTGCTGCTATCCTCTTCTCAGCTCCACTTTTTATCCATTGCAGGGCTGAGCCCTTCTGAAAACCGGGGCCTGCATGTTCAAGTCTGTGTTCCTGGGCTTTCCCTTACACTCCACCGTCTGCTCATCTCTGCTTCTGTCCTGTAGTCTTCTTACCATGGATTTAAGTCTGATCTGAATCTGGTTCACACTGCCTTTATTTTATGTGTGTACAAGTTCTTGTGGAATCCAGGTTCATCTTCAAATTTCTTTTTTTTGTTGTTTGTTTTTTGAGACAGGGTTTCCATGTAGTTTCTAGAGCCTGTCTTGGAACTAGCTCTTGTAGACCAGGCTGGCCTCGAACTCAGAGATTCGACTGCCTCTGCCTCCCGAGTGCTGGGATTAAAGGCGTGCGCCACCACTGCCCGGCTCATCTTCAAATTTCTATGTAGCTTCAGATGAGCTTGTACTCTTAATTCCCCCCATGCACTTCCCAATGCTGGAATTAGGGTGTCTCCTACTGTGTCCCCATGTTTGTTTCTTAGAATCCTTTTGATTTTAGAAGACAAATCATTTGTCTTTACAAAAAAGCAATTGGGATTTGAACAGAGACTGCATTGACTTTTTAGACTGTTTTGCATTATAAGGAGTTACTGTATAAATGTTTCCATTATGCAAATATCCATATATTTCAGTATTTTTCTACTTTTTATAAATTTATTTTGTGCAGTACATATATGTATGTGTACATGTGCATGTGCGCACACACATGTGGGTGGTAGAGAACAACTTTGGATATCATCCTGCAGGAGCTGTCCACTATAGTTTTGGGGACAGGTCTGTTCTTGGTTTGAGGTTCCCCGATTGGGCAAGCCTGGCACCAAAGTGAGCCTCATGGATCCTATCGTCTCTTCCTGTCCAGTATCTGCCAATGTAGTCAACTTTTTCTGTGAATCCTAGGCATGGAACCCAGGTCCTTGTGTTTGTGGGTTAAGCACTTTACCAACTGAGGCGTCTCTAGGCTGCTCTGTAATTTCTCTCAGCAGTGTGTTGCTTTTAGGGTAGAAATCTTTCACCTCTTATTGTGTAGGTTCTCCCAGACATATTCTTTTGACCTGTGGATTTATTGCACACCATGTCCTCCTTTTTGTATAGATACCATATTCCTAACTCAAACAGATCTCTCTGTTCATAGTCTCACTTCCTGTGAGATGCTGTCCCTGAAGGCTGTTTTACCTCAGACCTTGTTTAGTAGCCACAGCTCTTTCCAAATAAGCAGTTAGCCCCTGGGGCTCCCGCGTGCCACTTGAATTCCTCAGGAGCAGGCTGTGTTCATCTGCATTTGATCCTCTAATTTCCAGCTGGGACTCTAAGGAATTAGGAGCAGATTCAGTCCTGGGTGGGTTCAGCCTCCTTTTGTCCTTCTGTTCTCTGTTATCTGCCCTGCACATGTTTACCGTGCTGGCTGTTCTTGGCTGTGAACTCGAGTGTATCTGGAATGAACTATAATGCAGACACAGAGGGCACACTTGTGATCTGGATCTTGAGTGGGGAAGACAACATGCCTTTGATCCAGACCATGAGGCCGGCAGGCACACCTTTCACCTGGGTCACTCCTTCTGTTTTAAGCTGGTGTAAGGGCAACGGAAAAGGAAGGGTGTCCTTTACCTGCTTGCCCTCACCTCTGTCACACATTCATTTCTGTCTTCGAGATCCCAGTAGAGCAGCTGAGACACCCAGCCTCGTGCGACAGAGCAGCTACTGGGTTCTTGGTCTTTCCTTTCAAAACTAGTCATTGTTGAATGGCAGCCATAAGTCATTCCAATATATGTATGTATGTATGTATGTATGTATATGTATGTATATCATAATACATACATATATATGCACACACATATATAAATTCATTCCATAAGTTCCTTTACTCTAGAGAACCCTGACTAATACAAATACCTATCTCCATGTTCCACAACTGAGAAAACTCAGAGGTAAGCTCAGGTGAGGCCCTGTCCTGGACCACTCACCTTTTCTTCCACCAGAGGAAGATCAGCATCACATAGACGGGGGTTATGAGCACAGCCATGGCCACCACCACCCCGACCGTGGCTACCAGGCTCACAAGTGAAGGATTCCTCAGGTTCTCTGTGTCCTCGAGGCCATCTGGGGTGACTGCAGAGGTGACGATGGAGGGGCTCTTTGTGGTTGTTCTGACTGCTGGGGAGAGATGAGGAGTGAGCAGATCATCCCTGGATGAGGAGGGATGAAGGGAGTGTCACATCTTGTCTCCTCTGTGGGAGGTGAGATGGGGAACAGATTTTAGAAGTTCACAGAGGGGAACACATGCTGAAGGCTGAGACTCCAGGAGAGCAAGCTCAGTGCACACCCTCCACTTGACCTGGCTGTGTGTCCTCTGATTTACATTTAGTCACAGATAATTAAGTCATAGAAATACAGTTGTTTTGGTTATAAATCTATGGAACAAGCAGACATCTCAGTCCATTTAATGTTTGCTCTCTGGAACTTAGACCCCCGAGCTTGATCTCTAGAATCCATTTGAAGAGTCTGGTGAGCTGGGCATGGCCTTTAATCTTAGCACTAGAGGCAGAGACAAGCAGATATCTGTGAGTTAAAGCCAGCCTGTCTATATATATTTAGTTCCACACCAGAGTTGAGTAAGTTGTGTCCCAGTAAAAGGAGGTGGAGACACGCAGGTCCCTGAGGCTCACTGGTTAGCCAGCCCTATCTATCTACTTGGTAAACTTGAAGCTAAAGAGAGACCCTGTCTCAGAAAATAAGGGAATGGCTCCTGAATGTTTCTTCTAGCCTCTGAATGCATATGAAGAATTGTAAACGATTACACACATACATATATTCATACATACATACAGACACACACACACATACACATGAATTAACAACCCTCATTATCACACACCCAAAATACACAAAAAGTATATCAGAAATTATATAATTTTGACCGTAGGTGTCCAGCTCAGTACAGGGCAGCATACATTCATCTGCTCTGAAATCCCCACTAAACTCAATGTCCACTTTTATCTATTTGGAAACACTAGACCAACAGTTCCCAGCCTGTGGTTTGCTACCCCCACAGTGGTAGAATATAAGATCACATGCAATCAGATATTTACAGTATGATTCATAACAGTAGCAAATTATAGTTATGAAGCAGCAATAAAAATAATGGAGGGTTAACCACAACATGAGGAACTGTATTAAAGGGTGTCTCCATTAAGAAGATTGAGAATCACTGCTCTAGACCCAAGAAGCATCTCCTTTCTCTCCCTTTCCTGAGCCCTGGCAGCTGCAGTTAGACATTACATCAGGTCAACATGGCAGCCGTAGAGTCTGCACAAGAACTGTGCTGTGGGCATCCTCTCACAGGCTGGCTTTAATCGAGTCAACAGCCACTGCTGGATGTGGTGGCACAGGCCTTTAATCTCAGCACTTGGGAGACAGAAGTAACAGGTTTCTGTGAGTTCCAGAAAAACCAGTGCTACATGGTAAGACCCTGTCTTATAAAAACCAAAACACCAAAATATAAAAGAAAAGAGGAACAGAGCAAGGTTGTGGTCAACAAGGAAGCACACAGAGTCCCCAGCTCCTGTAGGGCCATTTAAAGGGTGCAGGGGTAACAGCAGCATAGAGTTCCACTCAGTGTTCCCAGTGCATGGATCTGCAGTTACTACTGCTTCAGAGGAGAGGCAGGGATCAGAAGACAGAGCAGCCACATCATGAAAATGGGGACATTAGTTCCCAAGACCCTTGGGGCTTGTGTGGGAGAGGTGAGGGCAGGAGGGCAAGGAAGGGGAGAGGGGAGTTGGGAAATGGAAACCCTATATGGGAGTTGCAGGGAGAATTCCCACAGATTTATACCTGGTTTGACCCCAGCGTGTTAGCACCTCACCTTAATCTGCCTTTTGTGACTGCTACATTTTGTCCCCTGTGCCCTCTATGTGATCCTTGCCTGATAATTTTCTGAAGGTGCAAAGCCTATGCAAATTTGGTTGAAGCAGTGCTCAGAACTCCTCAGGTATTCTTCATCTGAGGATTCGGGCAGCTTAGATGAGAGGTGTTGGGGTGCAGAAATCAACTTGATAAAATTGTGTAAGCTGCAGAACAGTAAAAGAACCGTTCACTAAGCTCTAGGGTTCAGTCTGAAGACATGGAACCCCTGCTGCTAAAAGGGCTAGAATCATCCTTGAGGTGCCTTATCTCTTGATTCCATGAACCAGAGAGTGGGTAGGGAGAGGTGAGAGATGTGTCCCGGGGAGCTAGGATGGGACACAGGGGACTGTGGTGACAGATGTCAGTTTACAGTGGATTGTGGGACACCAAGAACATCCAGTGGGCACCTACTGCATGTTCTGGGCTTAGGTTGGAGCTGTGTGGAGATGCTCCATACTGGGACTAACTGGAGCCTTGACACAGGACCAAGTGAGTCAGCTATATCCTGGAGATGTCAATCCACCTCGAAGTCCCAGGAATGGGGAAAGTGACCTGGACTGCAGTGTTGGTTTGGACAGAAAGGGGGTGAACTAGAGGGAAGGCCTCATGCTGAGATCTAGAGTGAGTTGGAGTTCTATCTGAGCAGAGGATGACAGACCGGTCAGAGGAGAGAGCAAAGAATTGTCACAACCACAATGGAAAGATCCTGAGTCAGAGCCAAGGAAAAGGAATAGGAAACCAAGGTCAGAATTGTGGGGCCTGGGGTGACAACTAGGGGACAAGGAAGCCAGAGGCATCAAAGCCTGAGCCAGGGTGGCTCACCAGGAGTGATGATGAGTCGGGTACCATTGATCGACTGAAAAACCTCCATGCGTTTTGTTGTTTTCAGATGAACTTGGCAGAAGTACACTGTCTGATCTTCCTCCTTCAAGTCCAGGATTCTGAGGACTCCGGATGTCTGAGGCTGTGTCCAGTTCAGGATGAGCCGGTCCTTGAAATGCTTATGGATGAAACCCGAGGAGGAGTTGTAAATAAATTCCCCGTGGAACTCCTTCCATCTCCAGAGAATCCTCATCTGTGGATCCTTTGCCAACTCCCAGGAGAAGTAGAAGAAGAAGGGGATCGCGATGGAGCTGCCCTGGACACCAGAGATGTGTGTTGGCTGACCAAACCCATAAAGCTTTTCTCTGTTGGATCCTTCTAAGTTCCCTGAGAAGGATGGGGGAGAATCTGAAGCCACTTCAGGGGATGGAATGGACAACCCAGAGCTTCCTGAGCCATCATCCATAGGAAGGTGTGGGGCACAGGGAAAAACTGTCCTTATGTCCCCCCTGTCCCATATGGAACAGAACAGACAGGGAAAGTGCCAGCCGACTCTTCCCAGCCCCACTCACCCCTCCTGTGGTTAAGTCCCCAGTAGTGAGGTTCCCACCACTCACCAGCTTGCAGGCAGGCTGCTGGCAGCAGGAGAAACAGGACCCAGGCCATGTCTGGAATCCTTCCAGGAAGTGAGACCAGCAGAGCCATCAGGAGGGAGAACAGGTCCTGTGGAGGGTCACTGGGGTGGTTAGGATTCAGGAGACAATCAGAACAAAAATGATCCTCATCCCCTGGGCTGTATGTGGAGGACCGAGTGGGGGCAGGACCTCCTTATCTCCACCTCCTTGTGGCCAGCAACTTCCTTTATCATTCTGGCTTCTTCCTTCCCATGTTGCAGAAGATCCGCCCTTGTGGTTACTGAGAAGGTATCTGTGCCCTTTAGCCCAGCCCCCCCCCTTTTTCTGGAAGATGCAGCCTTGACCTCTGCATGCCAGGCTCTCCCCTCTTCCACCTTGACCTCCTGTCTCATCCAGTCTTTCCCATTCCCTATGCAGCCTGCAATCACTGTTTCCTCAGGTCCCGATTTCCTCCACTCCTGCCCTCCCCTCAGTCTGTTTCTCACTATGTCTCCCCTCATGCTGGTTGTCTGTGTGTTTATCTCTCTTTCTCTAATAATCGCAGTTAAGGGATTGATCATTTTCTGCTCACAAGACACAACGAGGAAGGAGATGATGAGGAAACACATTCAGTCCCCAGCCCTAGTATGGTGGCCCCACCTTCATCTGTTCTTTGCCATCTTGTTCCCTCAGGGACTCCTAACAGCACCCCAAGAAAACGAATGCCCGGTAGACACTCTCGCTCTGACTGCTTCCTGCTGCTGCTGAGTCTTTAACTTGCCTGGGCTTCCTGGGTGACTGTCCCCCTCACCTCGACAGTGACTCCCAAGCTACTTCAGTTTCTGAAGAAGCCTTCCTGCCTCCCATCACCCTTAACACACACTCTGAAGAGGAAACCAAAGATCAGAGAAGCCCTGCCACATGTCACATGACTGGAACACAGGAGGTGACTGGACTTCAGTCCCATTGAGTTCTTGTATTCCTCCACTCCACACTGACTTCTGGCTGCCTGCTCGGTGCAGCCTCTGAACTCCCCTCAATGGCTACGGATCTGGTGCTGGGCTCCTGGACGTCTGTTACCACAAAACATTTGAGTGATTCCCTCTAGCGATAGCTGTTCTAGAACCTTCTTTGCATGAAGTGGGAAAGAGGGCAGAGAGCTGCAATGTGTCACTCATGTCATTGCCTGGGACATCTCCGAGAGTGGACAGAGCTGGACTGTGACTGGGGTGTATTCGTGAGTAGTGGGGGCGGAGGCTGTGGTGTCCTCAGGGCTGGTTCTGTGGAGGGTCGTCCCACCCTTCGTCATGACAAGGTGCCATCAGTTCCCTGAAGGGCAGGAAGATGTGGTTGTACCAGAGGAAGTGGCATCATTCTCCCTGAGTGATATGTGTAGAGGTGACTTCCCATTCCCTTAGATTTCCTGGCATTGACTGCCTTCTCCATGCTCCCCTCAGGTGACTATGCAGCTGCCTCTGTCATGTCTGCTTTCTCTGCCTTTCTCACAGTCCCCATGGTCCTCTGATCCCTTGATCTGAGCTCTCATGGTCATGGTTCTCATTCTCACGGCCTCACTGCCAGCAGCACATGGACGCACTTCTGTATCCATCCATCCTGTCCTTGGAGATGCAGAGCACAGAACCTTTGGGATGATTTAGTCCGAAACAATCCATCAGTCAGGAGAGGGGACTGGGCCTATTGTACCTGTCAGAAAGTCCCCCCTTATTGGATGGGGTCTCATGTACCCTAGACTAGGCCTTGAATTTGTTATGTAGCCAAGATGGATGACCTTGAACTCCTACAGAACCTCCTCTCTGCCCTCCGTGTGCTGGGCGACAGGTATGCCCCTTTTCCCCTGCTGGATATAGAACCTCGCTGTGCTAGCCAGGCAGGTAATTACTCCACCAGATGAACCTTGTCCTTAGCCTTAGTGGCTCTGAGAGGGGGGCCCTCTTGTTCATGAGCGCTCACCTCCAGTTCATCTGGCCTTGCTCTACAGTCTAGGATCTGTAGGTGAAGGTCATTCCGTGGCTAAGTCTCTCAAGGAGGGGCTGGGCCCCATGAGGCTGCATTATGTCAGCTGCTGGTCTCCAGCATTTTTATACAACAGGCTCTGATTGGTTCTTCAGGAGCCCAGCTTCCCCTTGAGTTCGGCCTCACTGCTGCCACTTGCTGGCCCCTCAATCCCAAGTCATGGGCTCTGTTGTTACAAGTCCTGGACTCAGCTGGATCTCCATAGGGGCCCTGCTGTGTGATGGTTTCTGTCCAGGATGATGTAATCAGTCTCCTGCAGTGACAACCATGTTTCCCCTGACAGCAGTGACTGGAACCTGCAGCCATGACACTTTCATAGGGGAGGGGCACTTTCTGTAGAAGAGCAGCCTGGGTCTGTAGTGTGCACACATGGGGCTTTTACATACATGTGACCACGGGGAGTGTCAGACTGCAGTGTTAGATCCTGGCTGCTGCTCAGGCTATCACACAGAGTGCTCTGCACCCAAAGAATAAATAAGTGTAATTTTAAAAGTTAAAACTTAAAGTGGGCTAGGCATGGTCGTCCATGCCTTTAATTCCAGCTTCGGGGAGGCAGAGGCAGAGGCAAACACAAGTGGATCTCAGTGAGTTTGAGGCTATCCTCATCTATATATCAAGTTCCAGGCCAGCAATGGCTATATAGATTTTGTCTCATAAAAACCAAACTAACCAACCAAACAAACAAAAAATTCCAAGGTGGAATGTGTCCTGAGTAGTAACACCTGAGTTTGTCTGCTGGCCTCCACATAGGTGAGCACACACCCGCACACATGTGCACCCAAATACAGACACAGACATGTCATGCAGGGAGACATCCATAGCTGCTGTGCCCCACATGTCTACCCAGTCCTCATCCTGAGTAAACACGGCCTCCTGAAGTCAACCTCTGTGACTCTCAGACTTCAGTTCCTGATCGTGTCCTCAGCATTCAGACCCTGATTTTATACCCAGCTGTGTTTTCCCATGACAGTGACGGCAGAAAATAGACTCAACCCTTCCTGTTTCTGTCTGAACAATCCAATTCCAGAAACTTCCTTCAAATAATACAATGAAGGGCAAATGGGCCCTTCCCCAGCAGACAACTCATAGATGAAAACTTCCATCTGTCCACCCATCTGTCACACCATCCAGTCTCCTACTCCTTGAATTTTTATCCCCAGTGACATCTAAGAGTGCCCAGAAGGATCCCAGAGTAGCTGCCCAGACTTGGTCCTCAAGAGAGATGAGGAGATGCTATAGAGTGGGTGGAAGAATGGCTGCTGGTGGTGTGGACAGGACACTCAGGCTGCACTAGGACATCACAGTAGCACAGTTGCCCTGCCCTCATCTTACCTCTTCTTTCTCACCAAGGATGACATCATCATCTTCTTCTTCCTTCTGTGCTGTCCAACCTCAGTGTGAGCACCTCCCTGCATCCCTGTAGAGGGGAGCCCCAAGAAAAGACTCTTTACTGTGTCCAAAGCCCAATGAGTGGCGGGGTGACTAGCTCAGTTACCTATACCTCTGGATAAAATTTCCAGATTCTGCAGTGCGGCGAGCGAGCCCCGACCAGCGGGGAAAGATCACCACCGACACAGGATTCTTCTCTGATCACACTTTAATGAAGCGCTGCTTGGTTGAGGGAGAGCTGGAAGCAGGGGGCCCCCGAGCCGGGCTGGGTGGCGGCTTATATACAGGAGGACGGGGCGTGTCTACTGATTAGGTGACGTGGCAGAAAAGGATTGGTGGAAACCTGTTGCTAGGCAGATGTGGCGCGAAAAGTTCGCGCCACATACTTGTTTACTTTAGCCCTCGGCGCCATCTTGTAATGGCGAAATGTAAGTGCGGCCGCCACAGTTCCCCCCTTTTAATTTTATGAAACTTAAAAGACAGTCAAGGCTGAGGTCAGAGGACCTTACCCTGAAAATGTAGACATGTCCCGTTTTTCTCAGGGATGGGAAAAATAAGCAGGACTACCCATATGCATAAGGTCATGATCTCCTGAGTGGATCTACTCAGTGCACTCTTAGGTGCAAAACCTCCTGTCCAGGACAACACATCCCCAGATTCAGGGGAACCTCATCGATCCCTCTTTCCGAGTGCAATGGCTCAATGGCCTTCGGGTGCAAAAGCAGGGATCAGGGTCAGGAGTCCTGTAAGATGCTGATCCAAGCTTGGGGGGAGTTGCCGGCCTCCAAGGCTGCGAGGGCACGTGCAATGGCCACCTTTTCCCGTTTCCTTACCCGAATCAGCCTTAGAATCAGAAACAACGCCAATATCACTCCCGAAGTTAATATTAATCCTAGCACGCCAACCCCTGCCCATTCCTTAATATATGAAAAGGTATCTACCAGCCAATCTGTAAATTCCCCCAGCGAAACCATAGTCGCCTGGGTTTGATTCAAAGCCAAAATCTTCAAACTAAAATTGGCTTGCAATTGTTCCAATTCCCTTGTCCAATTGCCATTTAGATATTGAGAAATCGCTCGGGATTCATTAAGGGTAGCAGTATAGGGGGTAACACACAAGTGCTTAGTACGATCCACACAACCAAAGGTAACTATATCAAACATTTCTAACATATTTCTTTCCACCAAATCAACTCTCTTATTTAACAATAAAATACCTGACATTAATTGATGGTTAATCTTTTCTTGTATATACATAGCGTCCGAGGTTTTTTGAACCACGGAATTAATAATAGTAACTGTCTGAACTTGATTGGCCATAGCTACTCCTGCAGTAACAGCCGCCGCAGCAGACACTGCAATAGCCGTCACAATAGTTGCTGTAATGCCAAAATCCCTTTTCCGGTGAACCAGGGTGGCTAATGGGAAGTTCTTAGGATTGGCTTTTACAGGCAAAAACACAAAGGTAGGGAAGCGCATAACAATCGCACCTGAATGGTAGAAATTCCAACATTGTGACAGAGAGCAATTATCCTTCTTGCAATCAACTGTAGTATTATTTGAACTCCCTGTAGTATTAAACAAAAGCCAGACAAAGGGAGGATCCAGGCAAACTCTGGTTTGCCATAGAGTAGTATTATGTTTTTTCTCTACACTAGTTATATTAATTTCTTTAGAAGTGTGATTCATAATCCCTGTATAATTATTTAACATAATTATTCCAGAGCGAACAAATGTAGCAAATGGAGACAACTCAGTTATAGCTCCTCTGGAATTCATAAGTATCCACGGAGTAAAGGGTGATCCAACCTTTATCATAAGTTTTCTCTTAACCTTAAAATGGTTAAGATTCCTAAGAACCCATCCAGAATTATTGTAAAACTTATCATATCGTCCTCTGCAATCCACAAATTCAGGGGGATAGCTCAAATCATTACCAGAGCATCTAGGGACAGACCAAGAAAAAATATTATCACTAGTATGATTACTATTGCCAACCTGTGAATCACTATTATTAACCTTGCTAACCTGTACCCAATTGGGCGTTGTAAGGTTGCAACTTATCCCATAAGTGGTAACATTAACAGTATCATTGGAACCGGAATAGGAGCCAGATCCAGATTTAGCTCCAGATCTGACCTGAGGCAGGGCTACGCTCATGGCCTTTCTCAAAAAATTGGGGGTATCTTCTAAAAATGGATCTCTAGCTACAGTAAGATTCATAGCATCTAGCAAGATGCAGTCTGAGATAGAAGTGCTCTGATTTGTGGTAAAACATAAAGTTCCTGCTAGGGGCACTACAGTTTGATTAAATTTTTGTTCCTGTGCATCCACCTTTTTGCAAACTAAGTTCAATTGGCAACTATCAACAAAAAATTGTGGCAATATTGTGGACTCATTGTGAACAGGAATTGGAATGGGCCATGTACGGGCCACAGCCCAGAAATAAGATTCTTCAGATTCAACTGGAACCGGTAGGTTCACCAACAGGATCAGGAGCAGCAACATCTCCTTGCTCTTCGTCAGGCTGTTCCAGTGTTGTCACGATCCTTGTCAGTCTGGTAGGGATCCACACCGGGTCTGGCCAATTCTGAGGAAAGACACAAACAGCTCCCCTGGACCTCTGTATCACAGGGTCCGGTCCATACCATTTATTATCAATTACATCCTTCCATTTTACTAATTCTGTATTTCTGTGTCTGTGGTCCATATGTCTTTCCGCGGCTGAATGGCCATTGGAATCCAAGGTCAGAAAATTAAATGTAAAGAGAGCGAGAGATATTCTATCTCGCGGGGATGCACCCTCGGCTATTCCCCCTTTTTGTTTTTGAAGCAATTCCTTAATGGTGCGGTTAGCCCTTTCCACGATGCCTTGTCCTTGTGGATTATAGGGCAAACCAGTAATATGATTAATTTCAAAAATAGAGCAGAATTGTTGAAAACTTTTAGAGGCATATGCCGGGCCATTATCAGTTTTTAAAGAATAAGGCTTGCCCCAAGCAGCCCAGGCTTCTAGGCAATGGGTCTTTACGTTAAGGACCTTTTCACCACATAACGGGGTGGCATGTATAACACCTGAACAAGTGTCCACGGAAACATGCAAATATTTTTGTTTGCCAAATTCTGAAACATGAGTAACATCCATCTGCCAAAGGGTAAGTGGCTTTAACCCACGTGGATTAACCCCAATATGAGGCGGATGATGAAAAATCACACAGGAGGAACATTGTTTAACTATCTCACGCGCTTGGTCGCGAGTAATATTAAACTTAAGGCGAAGGGTATTTGCAGGCACATGAAACTTTCTATGAAATTGTTCAGCCGATTGCATAGGATCCAGGGCAACTAAAGCCATTTCCCTGGTAGCCCTATCAACCATATCATTAGCTTCAGTCATAGGTCCAGGAAGACCGGAATGAGCTCTAATATGACTGATAAAAAATGGTTTAGCACGTTGAACTATACAACTCTGAATTTGTAATAACAAAGATGCAACCATGCTACTAGGTTTAACATATGCAGCCACTTCCAGATGTTTTACAGCATTAACTACATAGCATGAATCAGAATACAAATTAAAAGGCTGATGGGGAAAGGCCTTAAAGACCTCCAACACTACTTGACACTCCACGACTTGGGGTGCTCCAGAACGAAATTTCAGAGTAACAGGCGGGGAGCCATATACCATATAGGCTCCAATTCCAGTTTTGGACCCATCAGTAAAAATAGTCAAGCCATTATTCAAAGGAGAAGCACTGGTAATCTTTGGAAAATATACAACATTCTGTGCCATAAAGGACAGCAATTTATCAGACGGATAATGATTATCAATAACGCCTGAATATGAGGAAATCAATACGGCCCAATCATCAGTAGTCCCTGTCAAAACTTCAATTTGATCTTTGGTATAGGGCAATATTAACTTTTCTGGCATTTTGCCAAAGGTGGTCAAGCTGAACTTCACTCCCAATAAGGCCTGTTGTGCCACTAGATCAGGATAATAGCTTAACGTGCGCGAACCAAGTGTATGACCATGTATCCACCAAATCGGGCCTGTCTGCCACAATACTCCAGTAGGATGACCAACAGTGTGCAGAATGCAAAGCAATAATGGCTGTTCTGGATCAAACCGAAGAACCTGCGCTTGTTCTATGGCCTTTTCCACTATCTTTAATGCCTCTTTTCCTTTGGGTGTAAGCTCTCTAGGTGACGTTACATCAGGATTTCCTTCTAATATTGAGAACAACGGCTGCAAAGCTTCACGGGTAATGGGGAGATATCCTCTCAGCCAATTTATATCTCCGAGCAACTTTTGAAAATCATTTAAAGTACGTAAATGTGATGTACAAATGCAAATTTTCTGTGGAAAAATCTGTTTTGGGGTAACACGGACTCCTAAAAACTCTATAATACTTGTCTTTTGAATCTTATCGGCGGCAATAATCAGCCCCTTTTGTTTTAAGGATGCCTCCAGGGCAACTAATGCCCGTTCTAGCATATGCTCTTGTTTTGCTGCCAATAGGATATCATCCATGTAATGGATCAGCCTAACTTTGGGAAAACTACGTCTCACTGGTTGTAACGCCTGATCCACGTATAGCTGGCACACGGTGGGACTGTTGGCCATACCCTGTGGTAAGACCTTCCATTGATAGCGTTCATCAGGCTGTTCATGATTTATAGAGGGAACAGTAAATGCAAAACGATGTTTATCTAAAACATGCAAGGGTATAGAAAAGAAGCAATCCTTAACATCTATGGCAAAAACAGGCCAATCTCTTGGTAAAGCACTTAAAAGAGGCAACCCTCTTTGGACAGATCCCATGAGTTGCATCTGTGCATTAACTGCTCTAAGGTCATGCAGCAGCCTCCATTTTCCTGACTTCTTTTTTATGATGAAAATAGGGGAATTCCAAGGAGACACAGAAGGTTCAATATGACCAAGCTGAAGTTGTTCTTTAACTAATATGTGTGCGGCCTGGAGCTTTTCCATAGACAGGGGCCACTGAGGCACCCAAACGGGTGTATCTGTGCCCCAGGGGATGCGTAACGCATCATCAGTGGCCCCTAGGAAAAACCCAAGCCCTTCCGATCAGATTTGGGAGTGGGCAACACGGGGTCACTTCGACCTTGAAGGTGAGCCCCCAGCCCTTTTCCTGGTACAAAGCCTTGTGCCTTCATGACATCTTTACTCACTTGA
This sequence comes from Arvicola amphibius, assembly GCF_903992535.2. Classification (NCBI taxonomy): domain Eukaryota; kingdom Metazoa; phylum Chordata; class Mammalia; order Rodentia; family Cricetidae; genus Arvicola; species Arvicola amphibius. The sequence continues at coordinate 97,080,731 of NC_052056.1, read as the reverse complement.
GAATAATCATTGGTAATTATCAATTTTAATTGTTGTTGTACATCCCTTCCCCATAAATTTAAAGGGAGGTCTATGACAAAAGGCTGAAAAGTGCCTTGACTGTGTTCCATCCTCCAATGCAATTGCTTAGCACTCATATCTGGAGTATTTTTGTATCCTAGACCCTGTAAGGTTTGTGCAGCCGTCTGTAACGGCCACCTCTTCGGCCAATCCTGTTTACGCATCACACTTCTGTCCGCTCCGGTATCCAACAGGCCCGTAAAGAGCTTTCCTTCTACTTCTAGGGTACATATGGGGCGATCATCAAGTCCTATAGACAAGCATGCTAGCTCAACCCCAGAGGAGCCGAACCCTCGCTTGCCCCTCTCTTTCTCATAAGAGGGAAATTTTTCATGGTCTGATCGAAGAATTAACAATTGTGCAATACGATCTCCGGGTGCAATCGAAATGATGCCAAACGGAGAATGACACATTACCTTAATAATGCCTTTGTAGTCAGGGTCGATCACTCCAGGTAGCACTAATAACCCTCTAAGAGTACTGGAGGATCTTCCTAAAACTAGTCCCACTGTTCCTTCCTCCAGAGGTCCTGACATATCTGTGTCTATAGCTTGAACACCCATACTCTGAGTCAGTACCAATCCGGTGGTGGCACGGAGGTCCAACCCTGCGGAGCCTGTGGTGGCCCTTCTGATGACTGGGGTGGTCTCATGTTTGGCTCCTGAATTGCCCCATAAATTCTCGGGCCCTGGGGTAGTGGGCCCTTCTGCCCGTTTTTTGACATGGCTGATGTGGCATTGGGTATGGGCTGCCCATTGATATCCTTTACGGATCGACACTCATTCGCCCAGTGTTTTCCCTTTTTGCACCGCGGACATGTGCCCGGCTGTCTCTGACCTTGGCTCTTTTTATGTGTGCCTTGGGGGCAATTTTTTCGTACATGCCCCGGCTTCCCGCAATTAAAGCAGGTACCTGATCTTCCCTGCCCCCTGGAGACTGCTAGCATAGCAGCCGCTAGACCAGCATTAGTTAGAGGGCCGCCTATCTCTCGGCAGGCCTTAAGCCAAGCATCCAGTCCTTTATTTTTCCACGGCATGATGGCTCTCTTACATTCTTTAGTAGCCTGTTCAAACACTAGCTGCTGAACCAAAGGCATGGCTTCTTCCGCCTCACCGAAAACTTTTCCTGCGGCTTCCATCATGCGAGCTACAAACTCCGAAAATGGTTCAGTAGGGCCTTGAATAATTTTAGTAAGGTTGCCCGTTACTTCACCTCTTTTTGGTATCATTTTCCATGCTCTTGTATAAATTTCATTAATTTGTTGATAAACCTCCACTGGATAGGCTGTTTGATTAGCCGTCCATTGCCCTTGCCCTAATAACATGTCTGCATTCCAGGGAGCTCGATTTGGCGTTTGCGCATTTATTCGAGCCTGAGTGTGAGCAGCTTCTACCACTATAGATCTATAATCTAGATATTGACCTGTAGAAAGGCATGCTCTAGCAATTTCCCACCAATCTGTTGGTGTCATAGCTCTGGTGGTCAACCGAGTCAGTAATGTGCGAGTATACTGCGCATTAGCTCCATAAGTCTTTGCCGCTTCCACTAAATCTTTTAACTCTTTATAAGGGACTGGCTCATGATATCTTTGTTGATTTTGATCCTCAAAGACAGGAAATACCACCACTGAAGGTGGATAATGCACAGCTAACTGCGCAAGAGTGCCCCTGTCGATGAAATGGCAGCTACTCCTGGGCTGCACGTAAGGAGGGGGAAGCTCTCTAGTGGGCGCTTTTAGAGCTGGCCCATATCTCTCCTCCTCATAATGTGCATCTTCCTCCTCTAAGCTCTCCTCCTCTGCCTCTAACAGCTCCTCTTCAGCCAGCCGCAAGGCTGCGAATTCATCCAGCACCGGATACAGGGGAGGTGCTGAAGGTTTATTTATCTTAGGATCCTCCTTTTCTTTTATATCTTTCTTTCCCCCTTTTTTGTTCCTTATTACCGTGCACTTTTCTTCAGTATCCTCCTCTGTCTTTGAACCTGCTTCTGAAAGGCTGTCCTGGTGTCTTGCCAACATTTTCCTTCCTTCTCTTAACTCCTCTACATTTTTTCCGTCTTTCAAGCAGGAGTGTACTAATCTCCAAAAAGGATAAGTCCCCTTCTTTAATTGCCCCTGTTCCTTTGCTGCCTCCAAATCTTTGCCTAGCTTTCTCCAGCAATGCAGATTTAGATCCCCAGACACCGCAAACCACGGCGCCGAGCGATCAATATCCCCGACAATCACCTTTATGGTGGATTTCGAGATTTTCAATCCTCTCTCCTGTAGTAACCGCTGTATAGGATCTACAAAATCGCATGCACTGGAGACAGACTGATCGTTGCCCATCTTTGCTCACTTTTCTACAAGAGGCTTACAAAAGGGCAGAAAAGTCGCATTATCTGCCACGGACTTACTTTCACTTTAGATGTTACAGCAGAGACACTCCTCTCCTGGTCTATGACAACGGATAAAAATGCAAAAGGCATAAACCACTACAGCAAAAACAACCACTGCTAATGCAAACCACAAAGGACTAATTCCTCCAAGAAGCATACCTGAGGATACTTACCGGCGCCGACCGCTTCGTGTGTAGAGTTCTGAATCCTCTTCGGCCCCCCGCGTGTGTCCGCCGAAGTTCCCGGGTTTCGGCACCAGCTGCGGCGAGCGAGCCCTGACCAGCAGGGAAAGATCACCACCGACACAGGATTCTTCTCTGATCACACTTTAATGAAGCGCTGCTTGGTTGAGGGAGAGCTGGAAGCAGGGGGCCCCGAGCCGGGCTGGGTGGCGGCTTATATACAGGAGGACGGGGCGTGTCTACTGATTAGGTGACGTGGCAGAAAAGGATTGGTGGAAACCTGTTGCTAGGCAGATGTGGCGCGAAAAGTTCGCGCCACATACTTGTTTACTTTAGCCCTCGGCGCCATCTTGTAATGGCGAAATGTAAGTGCGGCCGCCACACTGCAGATGTCGGAAGTCCTTCTGTATATGTGTTGCTTTTATTAGTTACTGAATAAAGAAACTGTTTTGAGTCTATAACAGGGCAGAACAGAACTAGGTTGGCGGGGTTGAGGGGAAGTAAACTGAATCCTGAGAGAAAAAAGACAGAATCAGGGAGACACCATGTGGCTGCCAGAGGTGAAAGATGCAAGCTGCCAGCAGGAACCTTGCCAATAGGCCCTGAGCCCTGTGGTAAAATATAAAATAATGGAAGTGGGTTAATTCTAGATGTAAGAGCTAGCTAGCAATATGCTCAAGCTATTAGCCAAACCGTATTGTAAATAATATAGTTTCTGTGTGGTTATTTCAGTTCTGGGCAGCTGGAAAGGAATAAACAGACTCTGCCAACACCAAGGCAGACAAAAGAACTCAGAAGTCATTGAGTTTGAGGCATCAGAAACTGAGAAATTCTCAATCTCCTCTTCAACTTTCTACATTGCTTAAATGAAACTATTAATAGTCACAAAATTTATTTTAGTGAATATAAAGAAAAACTGGTTACATCTTCAATTTCTCTGTCTTCAAGCAAAGTGAACTAATGGATAACCTGCCTCCATGACCTATCTACTGTTTGTATTTGGTTAACTTTGGCATTGGTTTCAAAACAGAGTCTCATGTAGCTCAGGCTGGCTTCAGACTCTATAGGTCCTAATGATAGCTTCCAATTCATAATCTTGCCATCTCTACCTGTCAATCGTTGGGATTATAGGCTTATGTTACAATGCCTGGATTCCTCTAGTAGTTTTTGTTACATAATGGCTCTGGCTGGGGAGCACAAATCCTAAAGACTGGTAGCCTGGCTAGACCTCATGTCTGCTCCCATTCAAACAGCCATGCTCCCTTCACTCTGAGGGATTTTATGTAAATGATGTTGAGAATGTTGGTTCTGTGTAAGCCTTGGCTGTGGGCCCCTTTATTGTTCCTTCTTTTTGAACAAGAAAAACTTATATGGAAAATAACAAGACCATTGAAGTAACATCCATGAAGCCCCGCTTCTGTGCCCAGCTGCCTGGACAGGGGGTGATAGTGAATCAACCATACTGTAGATGACTGGGCAGATGGTCTTCATGGCAGCCTGTTTGTGTGAACACCTCAGGGATACTCAGAGGAGACACCACCCCAGCTGCCAAGGTCACTGTGACCATGGCTGCTGCTGAGTTCAGCCTCAGAGGCTTGGATCCAGTTACACCACAGCAGACAGTTGCCCCAGGAGACTCTACTTTAGTCATGAGAAGCCTTGGTGACGTCTTCATGACCCCTCCTAGCTTCAGCTAGTCCCATGGGGATGGGACACTTTTCCAATGACTAAGCAATCAGCCCCTGATTGATACACATTCGAGACTTGTCACTGATGGAATAAGAGCTGCATCTATGCAGGACTGTGATTGGTGGATCTGAATCGTGCATGCCTGTCTTAGGGTTTCTATTGCTGTCGAGAGACACCACGAGCATGGCAACTCTTATAAAGAAAACAAGTAATTTGGGGTGGCTTACAGTTTCAGAGATTTAGTTCATTATCTTCATGGTGGGACATGGTAGCATGCAGGCAGACATGGTGCTGGAAAAGGAGCTGAGAGTTATCCGCCTGAATCCACAGGTAACATGAAGACAACAGTAGCTCCAGTAAGTGCATCCTGAGCATAGGACCTAAAACCCACCACCACAATGGTTCACTTTCTCCAAGAAAGCCACACCTACTTCAACAAAGGTTTGTCTCCTAATAGTGCCACTCCCTATGGGCCAACTACAGCTACACTGCGAAATGCCCATGCAACACCTCTGGCTGTGAAAGCACCCTGAATTTCATCCTTATTGGTCAGTGTGGATGCTGTCCTTATGTCCCAGTATGCTCTTTGGTAGAAGCTGACCCACTAGCTATCAAATTTAAGACAGATTGGACTTGGGAAGGAAGTCTTGTCCTAGGGGAGATCCCAAAGTCAGAATATCAACATGGCAGGAAATAAGGAAGGTGAGAGCTTGTGGATGGACCTGTGAGGAAAGGAAGCCCAGCATGGGACCCAATCAAATCATGGTCTGTCAACTGAGGAGGGGTATGGAGTGGCCAGGGGGTGTGGCTGAGATGTCAATGTCCAGGGAGAATGGAGAGAGGAACAGAGTTCTCATGCAGTGGTTCTCAGTGTGTACCATGGTCCCTGCCTCTCTCAGTGTCCCTGCTCATGGACACAATCTGCTATTCTCTAAGGTCTCACATGGGGTGTTATGAGAGACAGGATATGCATTGCTGGGAGGAAGATATTTATTAAAAATGTTATTGACTCCATGGACAGATGGGTAACAGCCGAGTTGGGATCTCAGGAGCAGAGACAGACAGATTGACCTGGGTCCTGAGAAGAGGAAATCAGAGCCCAACTGACAGGAGCGGGGTTCTCTTCTTGCACCTGTCCATGGACAGATGTTTCACAGCACAGGCCTGCAGTCCTGCTCTCTGATTCCCAGGCCGTGGTCAGGGAACGGGTTGAGATGCAGGATGTGTGACCAACAATCCCTACTTTGATGGGAACTCACCACCCTGGTGAGCTATGCTGGCCCCTGGAGTTCCATTAGCTGGGGACTACCAGACAGTGCTGTGCCTAAGAAGGAGAGGAGAGTTTTCCGTAGTCAGTTTTCTACTTGCCCCATTGAGGTCCCCAAATGAATGCAAGTCATTGGGCTTGGCTGCAGATACCTTCTCCCACGGAGCTATCTCTGTGATCCCCACTTTTCTTTTATCCATTAATATGTAATTTTCAAATCCTTCATTAAAAATAAACTTTGAAAATGCCACAACCTTGATTTATCCCCTTGAAGAATCCACATTATTTTTTATGACATGGTCTCTTATTGGCCTAAAACTCAGCAATTACGCTAGACTAGCTGGACAGACAGCTCCACAATTCTGGCTGTCACTTGCTTGTCCAGACTGGGATTACACATTTCTGTCACTCCCCTGGTTTACAGTGTGGCTGCTCCCAGTCAGACTCAAGTTCTCCTGACTGTGTGCAAAGGTTTCTAACTCAGATCATCTCTCTAGCTCTCTTGCATGCTCTCAGAACAATCTTCTCCATGCAGCCCCTCACCTGCTCCTTAGGATGTCAGCTGCTCTCATGGCTGGGGTTTCATCTTTAGTCTGCTGGCCTGTAGGAGAAGAACCAGTGTCAGTGTGGCAGCCATGCTGATCCTCTGTCTGTCTCTCAGCTCTTCTCTCTGTTCAGACAACATTAGGGGCCCAGAAAACAAACAGCTCAGTCGCAGCCAATCAGGGACAGGTCTGAGAGTCCCCAGGACCCAAGGCCAGTTCTCAGCTGTCCTTCTGCAAAACATGACCATCAGAAAAACGCTCTACAGGTCTATGGTCTCTGTCCATGCCCTTCTTCCTTTGCTTCCTTCCCCTGTCTTGAACTCATGTCCCTTCCCTGCTCTCCCTGCTCTGCACTCACCAGGCCTCCCTTTTGTCCCCCTGGAACCTGGCTCCCTGGCTTCCCTGTGAGTGAGGCTGCTGCCCCCTGCAGATTCAGTCCTGGGGTTCGAATCCCAGTCAGACTTCTACTGCCTCCCAGTCATTGCTCTCACAATTCTCGGTTCCTCTTCTCACCTATGAAGGCTGAGCCCTTCTGAAAACCACGGCCTAGGTCTTCACACTTATATCTGAGCCTTCCGTTACACTCCACTGTCTGCTCATCTGTGCTCCTGCCCTGTAGTCTTCTACTCAGCACAGATTTAAATCTGCTCTGCACCCAGTCCACACTTGGCTCTTTTTGAGCATGTGCACGAGGTCTCAATGTGCCCAGGCTGTTCTTCAACTTTCTACGTAACTTCACGCGACCTTGTTCTCTTGATTCCCCTCTCTGTACTTCCCAATGCTGGTATTAGGGTGTCCCCTACTCTGTCTTCATGATTGTTTCTTAGAATCCTTTTGAATTTTAGAAGACAAATGATTTATCTAAAAAAAACACAATTGGGATTTGAATAGGGAATGCAGTGAATTTTAGAGTGTTTTGCAGTGTATGGAGTTATGGCATAAAATTTGTATAAAATTTATGCAAATGTTCTTATATATTTTTGAAACGTATTTTCTGTCAGCGTGTATATGTATGTGTACATTTGCATGTGTGCACACGTGTGAGGATGGCAAAGGACATCCTTAGGTAGCATCCTCTAGGTGATGTCCATCCACATTTTTGAGACAGGTCTGGGGTCTTAGTGTCTCTGTCTGTCCAAGTATCTGTCAACATAGGCAACTTTTTAAGTGGATCCTGGGGTTGGAATTCATGTTCTTGTGTTTGTGGGGCAACTAATTACCCTCTCTATCATCTTCCCAGCTGCTCTGAAATTTCTTTCAGCAGTGGTTTGTTTTTAGGGCTCAAAATGTTTTTGCCTCTTTTAGTATAGTTTCTTCTCAGACATTTTCTTCTCGTTTGTGGGTTGCATACTATTTTTTTTTCTGTTTTAATATCATATCCCCCAACTCAAACAGTTGTCTCTCTTCACGGGTTTCACTTCCTGTGACATGTTTTCTCTGAAGGCTGCTCTACCTCAGAATCTGTTTAGCAGCCACAGCCTTTTCCAAATGAGCAGTTAGCCCTTGGGGCTCCTGTGTGCTCCTTGAATTCCTTAGGAGCAGGCTGTGTTCATCTGCATTTAATCCTCTAATTTCCAGCTGGAATTATTTATTTTTTTGGGTTTTTTTTTTTGGTTTTTGGTTTTTGAGACAAGGTTTCTCTGTAGCTTTGGAGCCTGTCCTGGAGCTTTCTCTTGTGGCCTCATACTCACAGAGATCTGCTTGCCTCTGCTCCAGAGTGCTGGGATTAAAGGCGTGCACCGGCTCTCCAGCTGAGACTCTAAGGAAGTAGGCACTGATTCAGTGCTGTTTTAGCTCAGCCTCCTTTCTGTCCTTGTGTTCTCTGGGCTCTGCCCTGCACTAGCACATCTTTCTCCATCTCCCACAGCTGCAAACTCAGTGGGGAAGCCCAGAGGAGAGCCTGTCCTGGACCGCTCACCTTTGCTTCCACCAGAGGAAGATCACCAACACACAGATGGGGGTTATGAGCACAGCAGTTACTTCTGCTTCAGAGGAGAGACAGGGATCAGAAGACAGAGCAGCCACATCATGAAAATGGGGACATAATTTCCCAAGACCCTTGGGGCTCGTGTGGGAGAGGTGAGGGCAAGAGGGCAAAGAAGGGGAGAGGAGAGTTCGGAAATGGAGAAGAGACAAGGGAGTGAATAGGGAGAGGTGAGGGATGTGTCCTGGGGAGTTAGGAGGGGAAACTGGGTCTGTGGTGACAGGTGGCAGTCTGCAGTTTGATTGTAGGACATGACGAGCATCCAATAGGCTCCCGCTGTTTCTTCTGGCCTTTGGCGCTGTGTGGAGATGCTCTATATGGGGACTAACTGGAGCCCTGACACAGGACCAAGTGAGTCAGCTACATCATGGAGAAGTCAGTCCACCTTGAGCACATGGGGAAGGTAGAAGTGGGCAAGACTACAGTGTTATTTTGGGGCAGAAATGGAATGAAATAGTGGAGAGAGCACAAGTTGAAGCCAAGAGAGGGCCCTGAGTTCTGTCTGAACAGAGAATGACAGATGAGATCAGAGGAGATAGCAAAGGTTTATCACAACTACACTGAAAGGTTGTTTTGGCAAAGGCATGGGCAGAGCCAAGGAAAAGAAATTAGAAAGAAAGCTAGGAGTTGTGGAGCCTGGGATGACATCTAAGAGACAAGGAAGTCAGAGGCAGCAAAGCCAGAACCAGGGTGACTCACCACAGGTGATGGGGAGGTGGGTCCCTCAATTGACCAGGTGATGGGGAAGTGGGTCCCTCAATTGATGGCCAGATCATCGTGTGCCTTCTGCTGTGTTCAGATGAATTCGGCAGAAGTACACTGTCTGGTCCTTCTCCTTCAAGTCCAGGAGTCTGAGGACCCCGGATGTCTGAGGCTGTGTCCAATTCAGGACGAGCCGATTCTTGAAATGCTCATGTATGAAACCCGGGGAAGAGTTGTAGAGAAACTCCCCATGGAAGTGCTTCTATTTCCACAGAATCGTAATCTGCAGATCCTTTGCCAACTTCCTGGAGATGTATAAGGAGAAGAGGATCTCAATGGAGCCGCCATGGACACCAGAAAGGCATGCTGGTTGGTTGACCCCAAAGGCATTTACTCTGTTGGATCCTGCTAAGTTTCATGGAAGGACTGGGAGAAACTTAAGCCATGGAAGGTGTAGAAAGGACAACCCAAAACTTCCTGAGCCATAATCCACAGGTAGGTGTGGGACACAGGGCAGGATTATCCCTATGTCCCACTGTCCCCTATGGGACAGGGCAGACAAGGAACGTTTGGGCTGGACCCACACTAAAGATGAACTCTCTCTTGGGTCGCAGAGGACAGGCTGGGTCCTCTAGTAGACAACTGTCCACATGACAGCCCATTCTTCCCAGTTCCACTGGCCTCTTCTGTGGTTAAAACATAGTCCCTGCTAGCAGGGTCCCCAACACTTACCAGGTGGTAGACACCTGGTGGTATAACCTGGCTCCTTGGCTTCCCTGTGAGTGCAGCTGCTGCACCCTGCAGACTCAGTCTCAGGGTTCAAATCCCAGTCAGACTTCTGCTGCTTCTCAGGGTGCTGCTCTCCAGCTCTCAGCTGCTCTTTGTACCCATTGGAGGGCCAAGCCCTTCATCTTTAAACTGGATTTCTGCCCTTTCTGTTACACTCCACTGTGAGCTCATCTCTGCTCCTACCCTGTAGTCTTCTACTCACCATGGGTTTAAATCTGCCCTGAAATCTGTTAACACTTCCTTTTGATTTGTGTTTGCACAGGATCTTCTGGAGGCCAGGTTGACCTTCAACTTTCTCTGTAACTGTAGATGGCCTTCAATTTGGAATTTTCCTCTCTTTCTCAAATGCTACGATTAGAGATGTTTATAATTATTTCTTAGACCCCCTTAAGAATGTTAGAAGACAAATCATTTACTTTACAAAAATGCAGTTGAAGTTGAATAGGCATTGCATTAAATTTTTAGCATAAAATTTTCCATTATGTGAATATCCTTACATTTTTTAGTGTTTACTTAAATTTTTTAAAATTTATTTTTTAACAGTATGTATACGTATGTGTATATTTGCATATATGCACACACGTGTGGATGGCAGAGAACTACCTTGGGTCCTTCATTCCCTCTGGCTCTTAGAATCATTCTGCTTCCCCCAGAAGATTCCCTGAGCTCTGAGGGGAGAGCCTTAGACTCATTTAGACTTTTCCTACATAAGGTGTGGCTGTGGGTCTCTGTATCTGCTCCCATCTGCTGCTGCTGGAAGCGTTTTTGATGATGACTGGATAAGGCAGTGATCTACGGAGTATAGCAGAATATCATCAAGAATCATTTTATTGATTTTTTTTTAAATGAGTAGTGTTTGGTTTTACCCTAGGTATCTTGTTTCTGGTTCTTAGTTACCCAAGAAGTGCCAGGGATGGTTTTCTTCTTATGGAGTGGACCTTAAATTAAATCAGACATTGGTTGGTTACTTCCACATTTCTGTGCCACCATTTCCCTAACATATTTTTAGGTGTGACAGATTGTAGGTCAAAGGTTTGTGGCTGGGTAGGTGTCAGGTTTCTTTCTGTAGTTTACAAAGGACATTTCTGCACCAAAGGAACTAGAACATGGTGGTGGCTCGGGGAGGCTCCATGTCAGCCCCAGCTTATTTTTCCACGTTCAGTGAATTGTGTGGGTGTTGTCATTGGCAATGGGGACTTACTGTCAGTTTGTGGAGAGTAACCCTTTGTCTTGGCAACCGCCTAAGTTGTTTGGGGGATTTACATGGGACCCCTTGGCCAACGACTCAGTTGAATACAATCCAGTCCCACCCTGGAAGCCTTCCCTAGCTACTAGAGATGGCCAGCTGAGCTTCCATATACCCTGCTACTAGAAGTGATCATGAGGATCACCTTCCTAAGTTCCAGAAGTTGCTTCTGCACTAGGTTTCCACACCATCCCCCAAATGTCCCTGAGTTGCAGCTGTCTCTCCCTACACTCTTTCCACCCCAACTCCCCCTGTCAACCTAGCCCCCCAACTCCCATAGGGGCTCCTGTCTGTTCCTGTCCCCACATGCCCCCAGTCTGCTTGTAAAATCTATTTCCCCTTCCCAGGGAGATCCATGCATCTCTCTCAGATCCTTCTCTTTACCAAACCTCTCTTTGTCTATGGATTGTAGCTTGTTTATCATTTACTTCCATGGCTAATATCCATTAGAAATGAATATTTACTGTATTTATCTTTCTGAGTCTGGATTATTTTAGGATGATTATTTTTTCTAGTTCCATCCATTGACCTGCAAATTTCATGATGTCATTTTTTTAACTGCTTGTGTAAATGCACCACATTTTCCTTATTCATTCTTTGGTTGAGGGACACCTAGGGTGTTTCCAATTTCTGACTATTATGAATAAAGTTGTAATGAACATAGTTGAGCAAATATCCTTATGGTAATATTTAGCATCGTTTGATTATATGTTCAAGAGTGTTATAGCTGGGTCTTGAGGTAGACTAGTTCCCAAATTTCTGGAGAACTGCCATATTGGTTTCCAGGTGGCTGTACAAGTTTGTGCTGCCACCAGCAATGGAGGGGTGTTTCCCTTGTTCCACATCCTTGCCAGCATGAGCTGTCACCTGTGTTATTGATCAGCCATTTTGACAGGTGTAAGCCACTCTGACAAGTATAAAAGGGACTCTCAGAGTAATTTTGATTTGCATTTCCCTGATGGTTAAGTATATTGAATATTTCTTTAAGTGTTTCACAGTCATTTAGATTCCTCTGTTGAGAATTCTCTGGTTTTTTTTTTAATTCTCTGTTTTTAATTGGATTCTTTGTTTTCTTGATATTTAGTTCCTTGAATTCTTTATATATTTTGGATATTAGTTCTCTATTGGATGTGGAGTTGGTGAAGATCTTTTCCCATTTTGTAGGCTGCTGTTTGTTCCTATTGACATGTCCTTTGCCTTTCAGGTTCTTTTTGGTTTCCTAAGGTCCCATTTGTTAATTGTTGATTTAAACACCTGTACTATCAGTGTTCTGCCCGAGAAGTTGTCTCTTGTGTCAGTGAGTTTAAGACTATTCCCCACACTCTCTTTCACCAGGTTCCATGTATCTGGTTTTAGGTTGAGGTCTTTGATCCACTTGGGCTTGAGTTCTTTGTTAGGGTGGTGGATATGGATCTGTTTGCATTCTTCTACATGCAGATATCTAGTTTGACCAGCAACATTTGTTGAAGATGCTTTTTTTCCAGTGTGTATTTCTGGAGTCTTTATCAAATATCAGGTGTCCATAGGCATGTGAATTTATGTCTGGATCTTCCATTTGATTCCATTGATCAGTGTGTCTGTCTCTATGGCAATACCATGCTTATTGTATGTCTATGGCTCTGTAGGATAGCCACAAATGGTGAGACCTCCATCAGTTCTTCGATTGTTTAGAATTGTTTTTACTATCCTGGTTTCTTATTTTTCCTTATGAAGTTGATAATTGTTCTTTCAAGGTCTGTAAAGAATTGCGTCGTGTTGGATTTTTTTTTCCAGACAGGGTTTTTCTGTATAACCCTAGCTGTCCTGGAACTAGCTCTATAGACCAGGTTGACATCAAACTCACCTTTGCCTTTGCCACCTGACTACTGGGATTAAAGATGTACTCCACCACTGCCTGGCATTTGTGTTGGAATTTTGATGGGGATTTTTTTTATTAATTCTATAGAGTATTTCTGGTTTGATGGTCATTTTTACTATATTAACCCTACCAATCTATGAACATAGATTTTTCCATCTGATTATCTTCTTCAATCTTTCTTCAAAGACTTGAAGTTTTTGTCATACAAGTCTTTCACTTGCTTGGTTTGAGTTACCTTAAGATATTTTTTACTATTTTAGTTTATTGCAAAGGGTATAGTTTCCCTGATTTCTTGAAAAGTTTCTTTGTCATTTGTACATAGAACAGCTATTTTTTTAAAGTTAATCTTGATACACTGCAGAAAGTGTTTATCAACTGTAGAAGTTCCCTGGTAACATTCTTAGGATAACTTATGTAAACTATCATATCATCTTCAAATAAGGATACTTTGATTCTTCCTTTCTAATTTGTGTATCCTTGAGCTCCATCAGTTGTCTTGTTGCTGTAGCTAGAACTTGAAGTACTGTTTTGAATGCATGGAGAGAGAGAGAGAGTGGACAGCCTTGTCTTGTTCCTGATTTCAGTGGAATTGTTTTGAGTTCTCCCATTTAATTTGATGTTGGCTATAGGCTTGCTGTAAGTTGCCTTTATTATGTTTAGGTATAGTCCTTGTATCCCTACTCTCTTCAATACTTTATTTATCATAAATGGATGTTTGGTTTTGTGAAAGGCCTTTATTGCATCTTGTGAGGTAATTATGTGTGTTTTTTTCAGTTTGTTTATATGGTGGATTACATTACGGATTTTTGTACATTGAACCATCCATGCATCTCTGGTATGAAGCCTACTTGATCATGGTGGATGATCATTTTGATGTGTTCTAGGATTCAGTTTGCACGTATTTTATTGAGTATTTTTGCATTTATGTCCATGAGGAAAATTGGTCTGTAATTCTCTCTTTGTCTTTCTCTTTTTTTGTTGAGTTTTTATGTGGTTTGGGTATCAGAGAAACTGTGACCTCATAAAATGAATTGGGCAGTATTCCTTCTGTTTCTACTTTTTGGAATAATTTGAGGAGTATTGGCATTAACTCTTCTCTCAAAGTCTGGTAGAATTACTGTGCTAATACCATCTGACTGGGCTTTTTTGGGGGTGGGGTTAGGAGACTTCTAATGACTGCTTCTATTTCACTAGGGGTTATAGAGCTATTTAAATCATTTATCTGATATTTTACTAGGGGTTATAGGGCTATTTAAATCATTTATCTGATCTTGATTTAACTTTGGTAAGTGGTATCTATCAAGAAAATTGTACATTTCTTTTTTTAGGTTTATTCGTACTCTAAAATGTTTACTTAGTGTTATTTGTCATGTGAGAAAATCTATCTGAGCCAGTGGGCTAAGATTCCCCTCCCCCCTTTTTAAAAAAATACTAATCCAAATTCCCACTCCTTCTTCTCCTCCCATTCCCTCCACACATCTTCCCACCCCACTCCCTCTAATCCTAAGAGAGGATAAGGCACTTTGCTTTGTGGAAAGTCCAAGGCCCTCCCTACTATATCTAGGCTGAGCAAGGTATCCATCTAAAGAAAATAGGCTCCCAAAAAGCCAGTATAAGCAGTAGGGATAAATTATGGTGCCACTGCCAGGGGCCCCACAGTCTGCCCCAGCCATACAACTGTCAACCACATTCAGAGGGCCTAGTTTGATCCTATGCTGGTTCAACTGCTGTCAGGCTGGAGTCGGTGAGCTCTCATTAGCTCAGGCAGTGGGTGTCCCCATTATGGTCTTGACCTCTGCTCTTCAACTGGCCTTTGGGAGCTCAGCCCAGTGTTCCACCGTGGATCTCTGCATCTGCTTCCATCAGTTGCTGAATGAAGGGTCTATGATGATATTTAAGATAATCATCAAAATCACTACAGGTCAAGGCCAGTTCAGGCACCTCTCCACCATTGCTTAGGGTCTTAACTTGGGTCATCCTTGTGGATTCATGGGAATTTCTCTAGAGTCAGGTTTCTTACTAGCCCCATAGTGGCTCCCTCAATCAAGATGTCTCTTTCCTTGCTCTCCATCTCTGTCCTTCCCCCCATCTCAACCATCCTGTTCCCTCAAGTTATTCTCCCCCTTCTTTTTCCCTTCCTCCTCCCCTTTCATCCTCTCTTCCCCCATCCCTTGTTCCCAATTTTCTTAGGAGATCTTATGTATTTCCCCTTCCCAGGGGGATCTATATATGTTTCTCTTAGGGTTCTCTTTTTTGCCTGGCTTCTCTGGGTTCATGGACTATGGGTTCATCATCCTTTGCTTTACATCTAATATCTACTTATGAGTGAGTACATTCCATGCTTATCTTTCTGGGTCTAGGTTACCTCACTCAGGATGACTTTTTCTAGTTCCATCCATTTGCCTGCAAACTTCAAGATGTCACTGTTTTCACAGCGAAGTACTCACTGTGTAGATGCACCACACTTTCTTTACCCATTCTTTGGTTGAGGGGCATCTAGGTTGTTTCCAGGTTCTGGTTATTATAATTAATGCTGGTATAAACAAATGTCATCATCAATTCTTCAGTAAAAGTCAAGATTTAATTTTAAGTTATGAAGCATTCACTAGGACATGACATAAAATCAAGACATCTTGATGCCTTAAGAGTACATTTGAGATTCTTAAAATATTGACTATAAAATATAAAAGTGAAAACTAGTATTTGGCAATATGACAAAAGATTAGAACCTTCAATAAATAAGGTCTTATAAATCCATTAAAAACACATTCAAAGTTTAAATACAATCTTATTCATCTATCATGGGTCAGTTACATTAGGATTTTGCCTCCCCCCCACTCTGAGACATATATCTCAGGAAAGTCTGGATTTTGTTTTTTCAACACTTTACAATACCATAGTCGACTATTTTTCAAGAACTAAACCAGATGTAAGTTTAATCTTTCAATTATTTTACTTTGTAAATTCAAAAATGCTTTTAAGTTCAGAAAAAAGTATTTGGTGCCAGAAGTCAGCAAAAGGCTGAAAATTTTATGTTAGCTATTAAACAAGTTTCATACATACAGAATTTATTTTGGTGTATATAGTGTAATGAAGACTGGGCTGTATTTTTCTCACATGTCTAACTCTTCACTTATTTCTGTTTGCAAGTCTGTGTGGTATATTATAAGTTAGTTGGCAAATGAACAGAAAGGGAACAATTGGCAAGATTCCCATTCTGCTAAGTTACTAGACGCCTAAGACTGTTAAGATTGTGGTCTTGAGTCTCTGTGCTTCAGCCTGCTCACCTGGAAGCTGGCGATGACAAGATACTTCTACTGAATCTTCTGAGAAATACACATGTAAGTCAGGTACAGTGATTTGAAGACAGCCTGTCATATGTGTTGGAATCTCTATGCCTTTTGTAATCTGGCTGCATCTGACATTAGAATTCTATTACTGTTCATTCTCTTCTCCCTAGTCACCTTTCTATAGAACATCTACCTCGTCCTTTGTCTACCCATTACTATTACTAGAATTTAAGACTAAGAGGACAAGAATCTAGGAAAGTCTGTTAGAAATAGCATGTTAAGGTGTGTTACTTTTGTTTATGTTGCTTTTGTTTAACTCTGTGAAGCTGTGATACACTGCCTGTCTAGAACACCTGATGGTCTAATAGAGATTTGAATGGCCAATAGTGAGGCAGGAGAAAGGATGGGTGGGGCTGGCAGGCAGAGAGAATACATATTTTCATTGTTTATCACCAAGTGAGAAAATGTATCAATTTAGGATCAGAACACAAAGACCCTGGGGGTTCGAGGCTTCAGAGTAGGTACGGGAAGTTGAGGGATGTAAATACAAGGAGGCTCCGAGTAGAGGGGTTTAGACCATCATTTACATGGTGTTCATCAAAACTAGGTAACTGCCAGTTGCTATCACAGAACCCACTTTAATGGAGAATTGATAGTTCTCATCCCTTGCAAATCAAGGCCTATTAATCAGCCTGTGCTTCCTCATCTGGATATCACAGGATTTATTTTCCCCTTCCCTCCAATATGTTTCTTCATTCCTTTGGCCTGACTCGAGGCCTGTCTACTTCTAATTTTGTCTTAGATGGAGGGCATCAACTCCAAGGACAAAAGTGGTTGACTCTGGGTGACCTATCTGCATAACAAGCTAACAGGGTGTCAGTGCATCTGCAACCTTCCTAAAAGCCTTCCTTACCTCCTCCTGCTTGCACAAACTATGAAGACTCTCAGGCGGTTGAGAATAAAGATCAGCAGTAGAGCTTCGGCATAGTGTATGTGAGGCCCTAAGTTCAACACCCAGCATTGTAGGAAGAAAAAAAACAGACATCTCAGGGAAGGGAAGTCCAACTCTGAAGGCCAGACACAAACTCAGTCTAACTGTGGGCCAACTGGGTAGGTATTTGGGGTGTCCATCAACCTTCAGCCTGACCCCTGCTATGACCTCAGGACATGAAACTCGCCTCTGAGTGTCTCAGGCATAGGGGAGAGGTCGGTGCTGTGCAATGAATGGCTCTATAGAGGAACAGAGAAGGCTGTCCAGGCAAGGACAATATCCTTCTGGCCGCACGGGAGTCCTCTTTGGCTGCACCTGCCCCACTGCAGTGTTTAGTCCTCCGCGGTGCCTGAGCAGATGGCTGGACACAGTTCTAGTGGCCTCAGGGATTGGCCCTCGGCGCTGGCCATAGCTCAGCGGCCTGCTTGCAGCATGGTCGTTGAGAGTCCCAGGAAGGACTGGCGACAAAAGGAGGGAACCCGAAGGCCGTTTGCAACGGAAAGGGATTTAGTGAGGAGTCGTCGCGGCTTCCCTACGAAAGCCATCCTGGCATCTGCGGGTCTCCTTGCAGTCACCTGGCTGTGGGTCAGATGCTGGGAGTGAAGGTAGCGGTGGCTGCAGCGCCCCCTGGCGGCGCGGTGATAAGCCCTTCGATCATCGTGGGCGGGGCGGACCCGATGGAAGACAGGGCACTGTGGTGCTGTTTGCCTTTTCCTTAGCTGGGTGAGGGCTCCGTGGGCTCCTGGACATCCAGGCCTTAGCCCTTAGCTTCCCGGAAATTTCAGAACCGTCATCAGGAATCTGCAGGTGAAATAGGGTCTTCCCCTGATGTTGGGGTCTTAGCCCAGGGGAAAGCTAGGCCAAGCTGACAGGAAGCTTGGGTGGGGGCTTGGAAATGGCACATTTAACGAGTGGCATATAAAAAGGGGATTAAGTGTCTCAAAAGTCTGTGCAGATGATTGGTCTATATCTTAGAGAATAGAGATATTGCCTAGCATACCAAGGAGTCTGGGTTCCATTCTCCAAAGCCCCCTAAACCTGAGGTGGTGGTACACAGGTTTATCAGGAGTAAGAGTTCTGGAGGATTAAGAATCAAGGCCATCCCAACCTCAGCTAGCTCCTCCCACCCAAGCTTCAGTACGCAGCCTCCACAGCAGAAAAATTAGATTAAAAGTTGGGCAGGACTAGGGCATCTCTGTTCTTCAGAAGGCTGTGACTGAGTCTAGTTAGCTGGCCCTGGGTGTGAGGACCTCCAGGGTTTGGAGGAGACACTGTGATACAAAAAGACAAGAGTTAGACCAAGGCTGTTATTAGCCTCAGCTTTGGGCATTCATTTTCTCGCTACAGACAGTGTCTCTATTGTTATGTAGGCCTGGCTGTTCTGGAACTCTCTTGAGTGTTAGGATTAAAGACATGCACCACCACACTCAGCTATTGCTCTTTATTTAGTTATTTGTTTATTTCTGACATTCACTTACTTGTTTGTGTATGTGTGCAGGGCATGTGTGTGGAAGTTAGAGGACAGCTGTGGGAGTTAGTCCTTCCACCCTGTGGGTCACAGGTATGTCACCAGTTCTCCAGGCTTGGCAGCAAGCATCTTTCCATTAAGCGCTTGGGGTCAACAGCCTGTTTCCAGCTCACCGAGGTGTTCTTAAAGCATTATTTGGGGCAAGGAGATGGTGCTTGGGGTATAAGTGCTTGCTGCCAAGTCGGATGGCCTGAGCTCAATCCCTGAGCTCAATCCATGAGACCCACAAGGTGGACAGAAGGAAGGGAGTTCCCCAAGTTGTCTCCTGACCTCTGCATGTGCAGTGTTGTACACACCTCCCTTGACCCCAGTAAGTAACGGTAGTGATAAGAAGAAGCATTCTTTGAGTGTGTTCTGTGTCTTGGCTGCAGATAAAATCCACAGCTTCCCTGGGTACTTAGTCTTGGAGGTGATGCAGGAGGTCATGCAGAGGAAAATGGTTTACTTATTTATTTAATCACTTATGCACTGTTGGTGATAAAACCCAGGGCAAGGGCTCTACCACAGTGTGTGTATTTTCTTTTGAGACAGAGTCTCATATAGCCCTGATGGGCTTGGAATTCACTATGTAGACCAAGTTGATCCATCTCCTGAGTGCTGGAATTGAAAGCATTTGGACCATGCCCAGCTGTTTTTCATATTTTTAATATATGGTTGGGGTGTGTTTCATGATGAGCCCAAATCTCATAGAATTCCCATTTCAGCATTTGAATAGGGTTTATTTTTGTTGTTTTATTTTTTTGAGACAGGGTTTCTCTGTAGCTGTGGAGCCTGTTCTGGAACTCGCTCTGTAAACCAGGCTGGCCTCAAACTCACGGAGATTCGTCTGTCTCTGCCTCCTGAGTGCTGGGATTAAAGACATGCACCACTTATTGCTTAGTGGACACAGCTGCTATTATTTATTTATACATCTGTGACTCTTTCCTGATTATAGAACTGAGTCACTATGGTAGACATTGCATAGCTACAAAGACTAAAATATTTACTATCAGGCTTACTCCTGTCACACACAAGCACATTTGGGGATAACATCTCATGTATCCAGGCTCCTCTCTGTACCTCTCAAGTATTGGTATTACAACCTCTGCTTTATAAATTGCTGAGGGGGGGTCAAAACTTTGGCTTCATAAACATGTTAGGCAAACCCTATCTCCCGAGCTCCAGCCCTAGCCCTCCCTCTATTCTCTACAGCTCTTTATCTAAAATGTTTGCCCACTCCTGGCCTAGAGAAAGAAGGATATAAAATGGGAATGAAAGTCTTTCATGTTAAAAGACAATGTTTAAACAATAGATTTGGGTAAACCTTATATTGAAACACTATGTACTTGAGTTCAGTTCCAACACATCTGTTGAAGGACAGGGGTCTCCCCCAGAGATCAAATAGATGAATGTAATTTTTTAAGGTACTTGGGTAAAATCTTACCCAGGTTATAAGCCTGTGTCCTTGAAAGCTGAAAAGGGATGTTTCTTTTTTCAGGCTAGGTGAACTAATGGACTTGGTGCTTTAGTTTTGAGAAAGAAACCAACCCAGAAGAAAGATGGCGGGTTTTGCAACCCAGGCACCCACAGTTGTCATCAAACCACTCTGATGAAGAAGTACCTTCGGTTTGTGGCAGCTCTCATGGATATAAATACCGTGAGTCTCTCCTTTTGACACACTGGGATAAAAAACAACCTTAATGTTTGTCCTTGGTTTTCCCCTTGCTACCTTGTAGAGAAGCAAAGTGATGAGCAGTACTAATGGAGCCCCAGAGAGGCACAAGTGTGTATGTGTGTGTGTGTGTGTGTGTGTGCGTGTGCGTGTGCCTGTGCCTGTGCCTGTGCCTGTGTGTGTGTCTGTATCCTTGTCTGTGGATGAGTGTCCATGAGTTTGAGGATGGGTGTGTGTGATGGGTGGTAGGGACCTAGCCATGTACCACCTTCTGGGCGGTGACAGTCAAACTGATAAGATGTGATTGCTTCACACCTAATTCTTAAATCCAGGGATTTTTTTGAAGCCTCCTTAAGGCAGTTTCAATGCCATGATGGTTTGTTTTGCTATTTGCAGCCTATGAAACAAAGTTGAGAATGATGCAGGAAGTGAGTGAGAGCTTTGAGGTATGAATTTTGTATTTTGCCTTGTTTTAAAAATTAGACTTATTTTGATTTTGTGTCTGTGTGTTTGCCTGTACATGCCATGGTGCTATGTGCTGTCCTCAGGGCAATCTAGGGAGGGGACTCTTTTCTTTCCTCCCATCATGTGGATCTAGTGATTGAACTTGGGCCATTTTGATGGCCCTGCAGTTTTCTTTGTTTCCTGGACTTTCTATTTTCACACTCAGTGTTTATTAATATTTGCTATCTTATTGTGTGTAAGATGTGTGTGGGGGTACACACGCCACCACCGTGTTTGCATGGAGGTCAGGGATAGCATTGTGGGGTGGTTCTCTGCTACCTTTACGTGGGTTCTGAGCATCAAACTCAGGTTTTCAGCTTGACGATCTGGGTGACAACTTGACCTGCCGAGTCATCTTCCAGCCCTTTAGTTAGTCTTTCTAAAAGTTCTCTTTAGTCGTTGTTACTTGTTATGGTGTGGGGGAGGGTACAGAAGTGCTGCAGTGTGCAGGTGATGTCAGAGCACACTGTGGGAAATGGTTTTCTCCTCCCGTCTTCACCTTTACGTTGGCTCTAGGGACTGAACTTGGGGCTTCAGGCTTATGTGGCAGGCAATTCTACTGCTGAGCCATCTGTCCAGCCCAGTCGATCCTTTTTCTGTTACTGACTCAGCAGTCACTGATAGCAAAGGCTAGCCCATGATAGCATATTCCTGTCATTTCAGCAGTGGGAAAACTGGAGCAGGAGGACTGGCAGTAACTATTCAATGCCACCCTGTGCTATATGAACATATGAACAGCTCTGTGCCAGCGTGGGATATAGTGTGAAAATGTTTGGGAAGAAGTTTGTTTTTCCCCCAAACATTAACTTACTCTGTGTGTGTGTGTGTGTGTGTGTGTGTGTGTGTGTGTGTGGGAGTGAGAGAGAGAGAGAGAGAGAGAGAGAGAGAGAGAGAGAGAGAGAGAGAGAGCACATACATGCCATGAGGTGCATGTAGAGCTCAGAGAACCACTTACTTGCATTTACAGTGTGGGTTCTTTCTTAGACTTGGCAGTAAGTGTCTTCACCCCCCGTACCATTTACCCTGCCCTGTAGAGTCAGTGCAGCTGATGGTATTTCAACAGGAATTAGAAACCATTCAGGATATTGCCATCTTCCTGGTGGCAGTCTCAGCGTCATGTGCAGGTTGTTGGCTTTGTTTTGTTTGCTGTGCTGTAGCATTTTGGTCTTTATTTACTTTCTCTTTTGATTTTTATTGAGCTCTACATTTTTCTCTGCTCCCCTCCATGCCTCTCCCCTCCCCCCTTCAACCCTCCCCCAAGGACCCTATGCTCCCAATTTACTCAGGAGATCATGTCTTTTTCGACTTCTCATGTAAATTAGATCTGTGTAAGTCTCTCTTAGAGTCCTCAATGTTGGCTAAATTCTCTGGGATTGCGGTTTGTAGGCTGCTTTTCTTTGCTTTATGTTTAAAAACCACCTATGAGTCAGTCAGTATATGTGATCATTGTCTTTCTGGGTCTGGGTTACCTCACTCAAAATAATGTTTTCTAGCTCCATCCATTTTCCTGCAAAATTCAAGCTGTCGTCATTTTTTTCTGCTGTGTAGTACTCCATTATGCAAATGTACCACATTTTCCTTTATCCATTCTTAGGTCAAGGGGCATTTAGGTTGTTTCCAGGTTCTGGCTATGACAAACAATGCTGCTATGAACATAGTTGAGCACATGTCCTTGTGGCACGATTGAGCATCCTTTGGATATATACCCAAAAGTGGTATTACTGAGTCTTAAGAAAGGTTGTTTCCTAATTTTCTGAGAAATTGCCACACTGACATCCAAAGGGGCTGTATCAGCTTGCATTCCCACCAGCAATGCAGAAGTGTTTCCTTCTCCCCACAACCTCTCCAGCACAAGTTGTCATCAGTGGTTTTGATCTTGGCCATTCTTATAGGTGTAAGATGGAATCTCAGAGTTGTTTTGATTTGCATTTCTCTGATGACTAAGGATGTTGAACATTTCCTTAAGTGTCTTTCAGCCATTTGAGATTCCTCTGTTTAGGTCTGTACTTCATTTTTTTATTGGATTATGTGTATTTTTGATGACCAATTTCTTGTGTTCTTTGCATATTTTCGAGATCAGACCTCTGTGTGATGGGGGGGTTCAACCTTCCTCAAGATCCAGCAATACCACTTTTGGGTATATACCCAAAGGATACTCAATTGTACCACAAATACATGTGCTCAACTATGCTCATAGCACCATTGTTTGTCATAGCCAGAACCTAGAAACAACCTAAATTGACCTAAGAATGGATAAGGAAAATGTGGTACATTTACACAATGGAGGACTATATAGCAGAAAAAATAATGAGATCTTGAAATTTACAGGCAAATGGATGGAGCTAGAAAACATCATATTGAGTGAGGTAACCTAGACCCAGAAAGACAATTATCATATGTACTCACTCACAAGTGGTTTTTAAACAAAGAGAAAGAAAACCAGCTTAAAAAATCACAATTCCAGAGAACCTAGACAACAATGAGGACCCTAAGAGAGACATAAATGGATCTAATCTACATGGGAAGTAGAAAAAGACAAGAAGATCTCCTGAGTAAATTGGGAGCATGGGGACCATGGGAGAGGGTTGAAGGGGAGGGAAGCAGAGAAAAGTGTATAGCTCAATAACATCAATAAAAAATAAAACAAAAAATTAAATAAGGAATTAATTCAAGATATGAAAACAGACCTAAAAATAAAAACAATCCTAGAATCTAGAGAAATAAACAACCCTAGAAATGAAAAATACATAAGCTGAACTAAAAGTACAGTAAGAGCCACAAAATTAGAATGTGTTGTATGGAAAACTGCGACAGAACAAGGGAAATTTAATCATAAAATAAAAGTTCTGTGAAATTCATTTAAGCTTTTTTTTTAGTATGAAGGGAACATGTGAGTTCTTTGGATAATCATGAAAAATATGCAACTATGAATTATGGGAATAGAAGAATGAGAAGAATTTTTCATGGAAAATATGGTCAGTAAAAAGCATAGGAGAAAATTTCCGCAGACAAGGGAAAGAGATGTACAGGCAGACAAGTGGCATACAAGAACACCAAACAGCAAAGGACAGAAAAGCCACTTTCTGTTCACAGGCCATTCCCCAGAATCACAGGGCTGTCCTTACTCTAACACCAGAAAGACGCCCTTGTCCCCTGCACATGGAGGCCAGATGTATATGATGCCCCCTCACGGACGTGGTACTCCCCAAGGCAAGAACAGGGCACAGGGACACACAGAACTCATTTCTTCCCAGGTGGAAGGACAGTCCCTCAGTATTACCTTAGTATACCCCACATGTCCCTGTTTTGTAAGGAGCACAGTTGGAGTTTTCCTGCGGTGCCCCATTTCTTCCCTTGTGGGGTCTCATGGCTAAATTCTCATGGCTCCCATAAGCTCCTAGGGAGTGTCACTATTAGTAGGTATGCTTTGTTGGAATAGGAATGTCCTTGTTGGAGGAAGAGTGTCACTGTGGAGGAGAGGGCTTTGAAATCTTATATATGCTCAAGCCACACCAGTGAGACAGACCACTTCCTGTTGCCTGCACAATATGTAGAACTCTCAGCTACCTCTCCAGCACCATGTCTGCCTGTATGCTGCAATATCCCACCATGATGACAAGAGACTGAGCCTCTGAAACCATAAAGCCACACAATTAAATATTTTCCTTTATAAGTATTGCCATGGTCATGGTGTCTCTTCACAGCAATAAAAACGCTAAGACAAACTGTAATATATATATGTACACACAGCTTGATGAGTGCATTTTTGTTGTTTGTGGGTGTGTGGTTGCAGGGCTGACTACTGTGCTTTAGTCAATGAATAAAGGGGTTCAATCCTGGAAGGGGCTAATTCTCCTCCTTTCAGCAGACATTAGTTGCCTGTAGCTCTTTGTCTAGGGGTGTGCCTTCCACCTTCCTGTCCATCTATAATGCCATTGGTCCCATTTTGTTTATATACCTATTTCTAGAAGAAACTGCTTCAGAGCAAACTTTCTGATATTCTAGCTTTCAAAGCCTCGCTCCCACAATGGTACCTTATCATAGACACAGGAGCTGTGATGCAGTTGCATCCATTGGTGCTGGGATCCTCATGACTCACTGGTTTATTTCTGCATTGTGTTCAGTTGTGGCTTCCTGTAAAGGTCTCCATTTTGTGTAAAGAGAAGAGTCTCAGATGATGACTGTGAGTGGCCTGATGGGGGTGATGGGAACTTGGGCCCTGTGCAAGTACAGTTAAGGGTTCTTAACCACTGAGCCATCTCTGCAGCCCCCTCGGTTCTCCTGTGGGGACTTTGGCTGTGGAATGAAAGACAGAATTATGTTGGAAATCTGCTCAGGTTAGTGGACACCTAAGAATCAGCGTAGGGCTCTCTTACATTTTTTTTTTTCTAGCATCCAATGATAATTGACAAGAAAAGGCGCTGCCAGGCCTGCTTTGCGCCTCATTTTCTCAGGACAACTGCAATGAGATGTACTTGCCAGGAGAGGTCGCCAAAACACTGTGTTTCGTTTCCATTCATGCGTGGCGACTACACGCAGAGCAGAGCTGTGGGGAGGAAGGCAGCTAGGTGATTTGAATGAGCCAGGGCGATATTGGAGAACTCACCCTGGTGGTGAAGATGGGGAAGAGTTTGTGGGCTTACCAACCCTGCCACTACCCAGGCCCAGAACCAAGGTTAAGTGTTGACCCACCACCCCATCTGCTACAGGATCTCCATGACACAGGGCAGCAACAGGCTGTGCTGTCTAAAAAGAGTCCCAGTGAGGACCCAGCTTCAACAGTATAGCAGAGACCAGGGACCTCGACCCAAACCAATGATTCTTTGTGATGAACACCTGCATATAAAGCTGTCTGGATAGAGGGATTTACTGTGTGACTCAGTGTGTCACACTGCAGCTTCCATGATAAGATTTTCCCTTTCTTCCTTTCTTTCCCTTCTTTATTTTGCTTTGTTTATTTATGTTTTAGAGGGAGAGTTGCAGGGACAGAGGGCAGATGTGAGGGAATGGGGGCTAGGTGGGATCGGGATGCATGATGTGAAAGACAAAGAATAAATATTTTTGATAAAAATTAGTCAATTTTATATGTGCAAATGGGTTGGGAGAGACATTCCACGGCCCATATGTGGCGACCAGAGGTCACCTTGTGGGAGTCAGTTTTCTCCTTCCACCACCTGGGTCCCAGGGATTGAAGCATGGTGGTAGTGTCTTTACCCTCTGAACCATCTTGCCAGCCCCAGGAGACATGAAAACACTGTCAGTGACCGACTAAACCCAAAATGTGGAAACAGTTGGTAAGCTGGCTCTCACCAAACACGGGATCTAGATCAGGAGCCTTCGTGTGTGATAAAAGTAATGTTTAGATTGTTTCCTTATAGGCTAGAGAAATGGCTCAGAGGTTGGGAGTGCGGGCTGCTCTTCTAGAGGACCCAGGTCTGCTTCTCAGCACACGCATGGCAGCATTTAACTGTCTATAATTCCAGTTGCAGTGGATTTGACATCCTTTTCTGGCCTCCAGCCAGGCATGTGGGGCCGCCTCTGTGCTAGGTAAATAGTCTGCCATTAATGTATAGCTTGCTACGCCCATGGCTGTCACGCCTGTGTAGCAGATAAGTGCCGCTAAGGTGGAACTACGCTGAAGGGTTGGGGTCTGCGCTCCCAGGAGCTGAGCCCCAGGCGGTTCCCTGGCAATCAGCCACGGTCATGATTCCGGATCAGCAAACTCGCCTTCGCTAGCCCTGGCGCTGTATTGAGCTGTCTGTTCCTTCTTTGTTTCTGTGTAGTTCTTTTATCTTGCCAGCAGATCAAGTAGTTCCAGGACATTACCAATAATAATAATCAAACTACTGAGGCATATTGGACTCTGGCTCGCTCTCTGGGAAAACTTATGGATACCCTAGAACAAAAGGAGCTCATGATGGGAGAGGCTAGCCAGAATGAGAAACCCCCCAGGTTCATTTTAGATAAGAGAGAAAGGCAGGATTCTTGACATTAAGAAACCAATTATTCACCATCGGAGCAAGCCTTGGGAGTATAACCCTAAAGAATGGTGTTTTGGGTTACCATGAGAACAGATATGATTTAGGGCTATGAGAAAATAGTTGGTTAGTGGTGTGAGACGGATTTCAAAGAAGAGCTCTGCTCACCTGGCCCTAACCACAAGACATACTGGAAACAATCAATTGTCTGTAATCAGTTTTTCTCATGTAAAGCTTTTGATTATTGCCTGTAATCATTCTTCTCATGTAATTTGTTTGCCAACTTCCTTCTGTGATCCTATAAAACTGATGCTTGACCTTCAGTAAATTTGCAGCAGCATATTCAACCTTATTGAGTGTGTCTGTCTGTCATTTCCTCGCCGATTCCTGATTTCTCCTAGCCTTCACCCCTGTTCTCCCGTGGTCAGTGGTCTCCACGAGAGGCGGTCCGTGGCAATAGCTGAGTCCTCCATGACCATCTCCCCATAAATCTGGCCTTAAAGTCGCTCAGTCTGGGTCAGCTGTCACCAGAATAGCTGGGTGACAGCCCTGTAACACCACACACAGTTTATGAGAGATTGTTTTTATCTTGCTAGAACTTCAGTGGTCCTCTGCCTCCTGAATGCTGCCATGAAGGAAATGAGCCAACACACCTCACAATTATCTTAAGTTTTATTTACTTATTTATTTATTATCATTATTACTTTATATGAAGGTGTGAGATGTGCTTATACCATGACACATTAAGACTTGACTTTATTTTGTGAATTGGCGTCTTTTTCACTGTGCTCTGCCTGCAGGGATGTGAATGATCTAGTTATCATTCTCATTTTCAAAAATGGCTTGAAAATACAGCTGCCCTAGCTTGGTGCTAGGGCTTGTCAATCTAGCACTTGACTGAAAGATTGGGGCAGGGAGACTGTGAGGCTACCCAGGGCTATTCAGACGGGCAGGCTGAAGAAAGAGAGACTACAGACCGTGGAAAGAGATGGGTGGCTCCTCCCTGGTTTATGGTGATGGGAAAGAGTTTTTATGTTTGTGTTTGACACATGATTGGCTGAGGATTCTCTGTGCCCTTTGCTTCTTATTAAGGTACATGGCTATTTCTCCTGAATTGTCTGAAGAATGAGGATGAATCTCAGAGGAGAACAATTCTGTCTTCCTTTTTCCTCTGACCAGGATTCAGTGTCTGTGCTCTTATTGTAGCGTGTAGAATGACAGACGTACTTGTGGTTACTTCCTCTCTGATCCTAGCCTCTATGGTGCAAGGCCAGGCCAAGGGAAAGGAGGAAACCTTTGGGTTGGTCAAAAGAAATAATAAATCAAGAGAGGCCTGGATATTATTTTTGAAGCACCGTGAAGTCTCACTATGAGAAGATTTCACTTTACTTCCAACTGTATTTCTCTGTAGCAACCCAAATGCATTGTGCCTTCATTAGTAGGAACTTACCATCTAGTTGTGGTAACCAAGAGCAATGCTGTGTGTGTGTGTGTGTGTGTGTGTGTGTGTGTGTGTGTTTGTCTGTTTGTCTGTCTGTCTTTAGGACCTCCCTGACTGTAGCCTGAAATGTTTTGTTCAATGACCCAGCCCATAGAACTCCTTGAACTGTACTGTAGAACTCATTTGTCCTTTGTGACCTATGACCAACAATGGGATAAGTATATAGATAAATGAGCTGTGTGATATGTCATGTTAGCAGCTCAGGCTTTAAAACAATAGGGACACAGCGGCACATAACTCTCATCCCAGAATCATAGGCTATATGATACCCCGTGTAGTGATTATTCTTGATTGTAAACTTGACTACATCTGGAATTAAAAACCCAAGCAGCTGGGTACACATCTGTATTTTTAAATTAAATTATTTGAAGACATTTTGAGGGTCTTTGAGACAATAAAGGGGTAGCTGTTTTCTGACCAGTTAAAATTCTTAAATTCCTGGTGCCAGTGTTTGAGGATTGGATCTGGGTCAACAATAATCACTTTGTGATTGATACTCCACTGAGAAGCTCAGCATTTATCTGGGATGCGACTGAAGTCTAAAGTCCTTAGAGCTCACTCCTCCTTGCAATGGAAACTCTCCACTCAAGCAATAGTAAGGGAACTCAAAGCCTGGCCATTTCCACAGTGAACCCATGGTTGAATCACTGTTACCCAAGCATAGATTATGGCAAGAAGGGAACCCCGGTTTCCACCACACACACATACAGGACCAAGACATACTATAACAGATCACCAGGGAATGAGGCAAGCTAAATCACAGTCCTAAAAACGTATCTCCCAGTGGGAGTCCAGAGTGAGCCTCATGTTCTTGTTTATAACCATTAAATATGGTTCCCACTTTCCTGATCTAGGAAGGAGAAGAAAGTAGTTTTGGTTCAACAGATACACACACACACACACGGGAAAAGGAACATTTCCATAAAAGTACATGATTTTTTTTTTTTGTTTTTCGAGACAGGGTTTCTCTGTAGCTTTGGAGCCTGTCCTGGAACTAGCTCTTGTAGACCAGGCTGGTCTCGAACTCACAGAGATCCGCCTGCCTCTGCCTCCCGAGTGCTGGGATTAAAGGCGTGCGCCACCACCGCCCGGCAAGTAAATGATTTTGAATTATTTTACTTTTTACCCCTTAACTAAAGAGCAGGCCTACAGAGCCTCTCCAGTGCTGTGATTTTTTTTAATAAAAATGAGATTTACTGTTTTGCATTTTTCTGTGTGTTAGGTGTTGAACCCAGAGTCTTGTGTGCACATTTTTTTTCTTTTTTAAAAGATATTTATTTATTTATTATGTAAACAATATTCTGTCTGTGCATATGCCTGCAGGCCAGAAGAGGGCACCAGACCTCATCACAGATGGTTGTGAGCCACCATGTGGTTGCTGGGAATTGAACTCAGGAAAGTGGCTGATGGTGGAGGCTGACCGAGGAGCCAAGGACAATGGCGATGGGCTCGGACTCTATGACAAGGACGGGCTCTGTGTGAGCCTTGTCAGTTTGGTTGCTCACCTTCCTGGACCTGGAGGGAGTTGGGAGGACCTTGGACTCAACATAGTGTAGAGAACCCTGATGGCTCTTTGGCCTGGAGAGGGAGGGAGTGGGGGTATGGGTGGAGGGGAGGGGAGGGAAGGGGGAGGAGGAGGGGAGGAGATGGCAATTTTTTAATAAAAAATAAATAAACTGGAAAAAAAAGAACTGAAGAAGTGGGGGCTGGAGAGATGGCTTTGTGTGCACATTTTATCATTGATCTGTATATTGTCAGCCTTAAGGTGTATTTTTGTGGTTCTAGATCAAACCAAGGATCTCCTACATATATAGACACAGGCTCTGTCACTGAGCTCCATCCAAGGATGTTTCATTGGGATAATTTACTGCTTTCAGAAGCAGGTATGCTTTTAATTTGTGTCTTGATAATACACCTGAATTGTAGATGTTCCTCTGTGGTTCAACATTTGCCTGTCAAGTCCAAGTCACTGGATTTGACTACTAGCACCATAAAAACAACCTAACAACGTAAGTACTCACAGGAAAGGATTTAATTGAGCAGGACGGCAGTACAGATCCAGACAGATAGCCCTATGGACACAGATCATGAACTGCCATCCTTAGCTATCAAGGAAAATAAATATTTACTATGCTGGACTTAAAATGCCCTTTGTTGCATTAAGGAGTTCAAACAAGCAGTAGGAACACAGAGATGTCACTCCAGGATGGGTTTTCAAGCACAGAAATGAATGATTTGTATAATCAAGGCAGGAAAATGACCACTATAGGAGGAGTAAGGGATTAACAGGGCATCAGTGAGAGCTGGTATTGGTCTTTAGAGATGTTGTGTTGAGACAGGCTGTCTTAGTCTCTTTTCTGTCACTGGGATAAAATATTCCAACAACATCAACTTAAAGGAGGGAGTTCACAGTTCCAGATCATATGGTCCATGATAGCCTGGAAATCATATGGTAGAATCTTGAGGAAGTTGGCCCCATCGCATCTATATAAGAAAGTGGAGAAAATGAAAAAGTGGGTACACACTAGTGCTTAGCCCCATCTCTACAAATCTATAGTCCAAAATTCCCAAGCACAGGGATTAGTGTAACCCACAGTGGGCAGGTCTTCCAACATCAATTGATGTAACTAAGACAGTCTCTCACAGTCATCCCCTGTCCTCTCTCTCCCAGTGATTCTAGATTGTATCAAGCTGACATTAAGTCTATCACATAAGGATCTTGTGTAGACAACACTGGTCTTGAGGTTCCTATGTAGCTGAGGAAGACCTTGAACTTCTGATCCTCCTACTTCCACCTCCCAAATGCTGATATTAAGGACATGTACTGTCATACCAGGCTTCATGCTAAGCAGTCTTAAATACCTCATGAAGATCACAGGGAGCCCTACAGTGAGAGTGTACAAGCACTACCAGTATTTGGACCAATTATAAAGTGTAATGGGGAAATAACGGGAAAAACAGTTATATAGAAGATTTTTATCGTGATGAATTTAAAGTCACATTCTTCTTAAATACCAGTTATTAAGCAACAGATAAGTCTGGTATCAGGGAACTCTTAAAATTTCCTCTGTTTGTTTGTTTGTTTGTTTCTCTCTCTCTCTCTCTCTCTCTCTCTCTCTCTCTCTCTCTCTCTCTCTCTCTCTCCTTCCTTCCTTCCTTCCTTCCTTCCTTCCTTTCTTTCCTTCTTTCTTTCTTTCTGACACAGGGTTTCTCTATGGAGCTTGAGCTGTCCCGGAACTCATTCTGTAGACCAGGCTAACCTGGAACTCAAACATCCCTGCCTCTGCCTCCCAAGTGCCGGGGTTAATGGTGTGCACCACCACCACTTGGTAATGGCTAGGTTCTTGGATACTGGCCAGGACCATACCCAGGATTCCCAGAGTATGGCGTCTTCTCTCTTAAAGTACAAAACCCCATAAA
Organism: Arvicola amphibius; assembly: GCF_903992535.2. Lineage (NCBI taxonomy): Eukaryota > Metazoa > Chordata > Mammalia > Rodentia > Cricetidae > Arvicola > Arvicola amphibius. Next base: position 97,049,170 of record NC_052056.1, on the reverse strand, counting down.
TTTTTTTAAGGAAAGAATTTGATTTGTGTACCATATTACTGGCCTCAACTGTTTCAATGGCTTTGCCAATTGTGACAACCTCGGGACACCTGTGATATCTGCACATAACAACCACAGCTTTCATAAACCACTTTTACTTCTAGAGAAAGAATCAATTTCCTGTGTTTGGCACTTGTTTTCTGTTGTCTCCTATGCTACTGGGAAATATATACTATATCATTTCCCTTGGGAGTTGTCACATTCTCTCACAGATTGGAAATACAGAAATTCCGTTTTCACTATGCCATGCATTCTGTAAGACAGGATAAAGACTTGTCTTTCTGTGGAAGCTGCAGGTGCAATGGGCTTTGTCATCCTCATTGTTCTCCTATTGCGTGGTGTTTTCCTCTCCATATATAGATTCTGTTTACAAGGGATGATTAGTCATCCTATATGTTATCGCTAGCCATCAAATAAGGTCATGTTCTCTTAGTCAGAGACAATGACTTGAACATAAACCTTGAGATAGAATTTAACCCATAACAATATTGTTATAGTACTACTCTTTTTCCTATTGTTGTGATACAATACTCTGACAAAACCAACTTAATGGAGAAGGGGTTTGTTTAGTTCATGGTTCAAGTTACAGTCCATCATATTGAAGCTCAAAACATCTTGTCACACTGCATCCACACCAGAAAGCAGAGTAATGGATGGGTTCATGCTCAACTTCTTTTCTTATACAGTTCAGGACTGCCTATCCTTGGGATAGTTCTGATCAATTTTAGGTTAGGTCTCACCATCATGAATGATGCTCTAGACAGTGAGCTATGTTTTGTCATATCTATCTAATTTATATATAGTAAAGACTTTGCTTAAGGATACATACATACAAAAGCATGTACCCTATCACTGAGGGATAGTCCTCATAACTCTTGTCACACTTGATGTATATGTATTATCTGTACAATAATGTTGAGTTCCCTCAAGGCATATATGGGATAGTATTTATAATGTTCATTGTTGAGTGGCATGCTTGACTCTGTCTACTAGAATTCTACTGTCAACTACCAGCCTCCAGGATGACAAGACATAGCCTAGTATGTGTGTAATAACAGAGCATCATTCATGGTTTTTAATTAGCACATTTTTCTGTAATTTAAACTGTGACTCATAATCCCTGATTAACAAGTCTATTTGAAGACCAACATCAAGTTGTGTGAAGTGATACTTTCTACTACAGCTTTTTGATACATGAATACTTTCAAACTATGCTTTAACTCTTTATACACTAAGTTAATTTTTTCCCGAGCAAAGCGTTAGATGCTTGTAATCCAAACACATATGAGGCTAGGCATGAGGATAAGGACTTTCAGATTATCCAGGGTTATAGTAGGGGTTTGAAGACAGCCTTGTGTTGTCAGAGACCATTTGGTCATTCTCAACTCCCCATACCAGCCTTGGCTATATACAAACCCTTAGCTAAAATGTGAAACCAAATAAAACAAAACATACAAATAAAAAACTTGGTTAGAGGAGATGATTCTTTAAGTAAAGTGCTTGCCATAAGGACCTAAATTTGAATTCCAGAACCCATGTAAAGGTGGATTTAGTAGCATACATCTATAATCTCAACACTCCCATGGTGAGATTGGAGGTGGAGACAGGAGGGTCTCCAGAAGCTTGCAGGCCAGCTAGTCTGCAAATCCCATATCAAAGTGGAAGGCAAAGTCTAACATCCGAGGTTGTCCTCTGACTTCCAGACATATGCTGTGGCACATACATGCCCATGTTCACACTTAAGTACACATACTGCACACACACACACACACACACACACACACACATATAAAGATAAACAAATTAAAATAAAAATTAAGATTTATTTTACTGAATGCGACCAAAGAAAGCATCATCAACTGACCGCAATTAATTTGAGCATGTTTGACAATGCAGGGTACTTGCATGAATTTGAAAGAATGGGTAATAGATGACAAACACTCCGGCAGTGGGCTGCATGCCAGCCTTTTTCAACCCTTGCCATTCCGATGGGCTCTGCAATGCCTGTAGATATGTGACTTTGTGGAACTTCACAACCATGACATATGGAAGCTTCTAGCACGGACCACCGATGCAGAGGTGAGTGAGGTACAGCAGCACTGTCCCTATATTTAACCTGTGTGTCTCTCTTCATGGTGTTCTGATGCTAGCTGAACTTCAAATCCCGCTAAAAGTTTTTGAGAATACTTTCAGTTGGTTCTAAACTGGTGTGTTTCCCATTTCCTATAAGGAGAGGGTCCAATACAATTTGAATGTATATTTTTATAAAAAAATAATATTTTTATTATAAGCCAGGCATAGTGAGACACACCTTTAATCCCAACACTTGGGAGGCAGAGGCAGGTGGATCTCCATGAGCTTGAAGTCAGCCTGGTTTACATAGAGAGCTAGTTTTTAAAAAGGACATGGTGTATTACTCTGTTGTCTAGGCTAGCCTCGTCTCAGTACAAGTGAAATGTAAGCATCAGCACTCAGAGACGCTGATATTAAACGTGCTCCTTCCAACATCTCTGGATGATCTACACTCAGAGGACTCCTTACTTGCCAGGGCTCTGTAAGAGTCCCTAGATTAGCACATTTTCTTCACCTGTGTTGAGAGTTCTGGCAGACACTGAGATCTGACTTGTCAAAAAATTTCTCATGTTTGAATTTAAATGGCATCCCAGCTATAAGTTTTTCAGAGAGTGAGATTTTTTTTTATGATGGGAAGCTTTTCTGCATTGTTTACATTGATGGGATTTATGCTTGAATGTCATCTCTTTTTTGTGTTAGAGCTTTACTACATCCTTATATTCATATGCACAGGGTTTCTCACTTATATGTATTCACTGACTTGTAGTGAGGTGTAACTTATACACAGCACCCCTACCATTTCCTATGGCTTCTCACCTGTGTGCACACTCTGACAGAGAGTGAGGCGTAACTACTGTATAATCCTTTCTCATACTTTTACATTTATAGGATCTATTACTGGCATGGGTTTTCTGATGTTGGCTAAGGTGTAATAGCAACACATTTTCCTGCATGCATGGTGCTTCTCACCTATGTGAGTCCTCTGTTAATTCTGACTAGTTTAAGAAAGTTCTTCATAATTTGCATCCCTATATTTCTCACCTAGGTTGGGTTTCTCAGCTCTGTGTGTCTTCTGGTGGCGTGTGAGGTATGACTTACGTGAGAAAGTTTTCCCACATTTCTTACATCCAAATGGCTTCTCGGGTTTATGAATTACCTGATGCCGAGTCAGATATGCTTTAAGATAGAAAGTTTTCCTGCATTCTTTACATTCATAGGGTTTCTCGCCAGTATGAGTTGTCTCGTGTTGCATCACTTGTGACTTGCGAGAAAAGGTTTTCCCACATTCTTTACACTCGTAGGGCCTCTCACCTGTGTGGGTTTTCTGATGTTGAGTGAGGTGTGACTTACGGGCAAAGGCATTCCCACATTCTTTACATTTGTGTGGCTTCTCGCCTGTATGGATCTTCTGATGTTGAGTGAGGTGTGAATTACGGAAGAACGCTTTCTGGCATTCTTTACACTCAAAAGGCTTCTCCCCTGTATGAGTTCTCTGATGTTGAGTGAGTTGTGCCTTCAGGTAGAAAGCTTTCTTACATTCTTTACATTCGTAGGGTTTTTCAGGTGCATGGATTCCCTGATGCCGGATAAGGTGTGACTTGTGGCAGAAAGCTTTCCTGCATTCTTTACATTCATGGGGCTTCTCCCCTGTATGAGTTCTCTGATGGCGAGTAAGTTGAGACTTATGGGAGAAAGTTTTCATACAATCGCTGCATCCATAAGGTTTCTTAAGAGTGGGAGTGTGGTGTTGAGTGAGGCTTGATATATAGAAGTAAATTATGCATTCATTTTGCTGTACCTCTGTATGCGCTCTCTGATATTGAGACAGTAGAGGATTGGGGTAGAAAGCCTGACTGCATTCTCTGCACTCACAGGATTTATCATCTGTATAAAGTCTCTGATGTTGGGTGAGGGCTGACTTATCACAGATGGTTTTCCTATATTCTTCACACTCACAGGGTTCCTCACAAGTGTGTGATCTCTGGTGGTTGATGTGATGTGACTCATGGTAAAAGGTTTTCTCAGACACTTTACCTTCACAAATGTGTTTCTCAATGTGCGTTTTCTGATCAACCGTTTGTAGTTCAGCATCCAGACAGAAGAATTTGGTGTTTTCCTTATGTCCCTGGGGCTCTCTCTCTGCATATGCTTCCTGATGTTTCTTAAGGTCTGATTCGTTAAGCATGGGTTTCTCAGAATCACATTTATAACCTTTTTCTGCCATGTGCACGTTGTCATGGTTACTGAGTTCAGTCTTGCTTGGGTGTATTTTATGATCTGTATTCCATCCCAATGCTTTCTTTCTTAACTGAGTCATATGTTGGGCAGGATGTGCCACTTCATCCAAGGATTTCTCACAGTCACTGAATGTACTACTAGTTGCCTGAACATGAAACTTCTTAGGTTTTGTGTGGAAGGTGTCATCTGGCCCAAAATACTGAAAATGAAACTCTGAACACTTCTCCTTGCTGTGGTGAATGGAATGGTCAGGATACAAGAGAACGTCCCATGTTCCTTTTAAATCGTGAGTTACTTCTGTTCCCTGCCTCTCCGAAGGCTCACTAGGCAAAGGTACATCTTGCCATGGATTAACAAGCTCCTGATGGAACTTCCTATAATAGACTTCATTTTTCATGTTCACATTTGAAATGCAGTTTGAGTCCGCATTGAATATGTTTTCTACTTCAACCATATCTTCATTTGGTGTATCTCTCTTGGTGATTTCAAGTCGACCCAAATACTTCTCTTGAGCCTGCTGTCTTGTTTCCGTCAGGGCATCCCATTTACGGGCGTCTAAAAATGGTCACAAAATGATCATTTAAGAAGTGATACATGCTCTTAAGAACAATATTAAAAAGTTGCATTTGATATTCACAGCTATTTACATAAATTTGACCATTGATCTGAGAAAGTACATAATGTCACGTTTACTAAAATTGTATCTGGGGATGCATAAACTTTTTTTTTTTTGGATTTTCGAGACAGGGTTTCTCTGTGGCTTTGGAGCCTGTCCTGGAACTAGCTCTTGTAGACCAGGCTGGTCTCGAACTCACAGAGATCCGCCTGCCTCTGCCTCCCGAGTGCTGGGATTAAAGGCGTGCGCCACCACCGCCCGGCTAAACTTTTTTATATTATCTTGAGTATAGTAGTGATGGTGATGTGACCATATTCTAGAGTGAAATTGACCATATTGTTAAAACAAAAACCTGAGAGTTAACTTCACACGTTCATAACGCATAGGTCAGTAGGCGCCTCTGAAATCTTGCTTCTTTGTTTCTCCAGGCAGGCTTTGTCTCTTCACCCCATAGGAAACCTGCTTCCTATAAGATCTCACTTCTTGTGCTGTCAGGTAACTGACTCTATGTTTTGTTCTTTCAGATCCTACTCCCCTTTGATGGCTGCTACACTACCCCTCCTCTCTGGGATACTGCACTCCCGAGTCCTCAGTAGGCCCTCTATTTCCACAAGGTTCCAGGCTCCTCTAGGATCTCCTTTCTTATTGTTACTAGGTAGAACCACTCTCCTCACCCCATAGACCTTCTGACTCTATAACTAGCTTTCCTAGGATCTTGTACCCCCAATCCACCAGCTGATCAGAGCTTAGCATGTAGGTATGGAGAGATGCCAGAAGGCCGTGGCAGAGAGGACCAGCAAGAGTTGTGCTGATCACTGGATGACGGTTAGCATAGACAGTGGAAGACTCTTAAAAGACTACTAAGGACAGCCCCTGCAGCCCTCAATTCTAAGCCACAGGGCAAACAAGGTCCCGACCCTCCTACAAATTAGTCCTCTCTTGAACAGTTCACATGCCTCCAAGTGAAAAATAAAGGGATCTGAGCATAAAGAAAGAGAGAGTCAACAAACACATTACTTCAGATGCAAGTCCCTGCGCAGAAATAAACATAACTTGAAAATCACGACAACTTGCACCCTCCCGATTACTAACGCCAGAGTCACCACCCCAGCGGAATGACCTGGAAAAATTCCAAGGCAATAATTCAAAGGAAGGATAGTAACTATGTTCAAACAACTCAAAGAGGTACGAATACGTTGCAAGAAAATAAAAATAGAGCTGAATGAAATGAGGAAGTCAATCGAAGACATGAAAATAGAATTCAACAGAGAGACAGCATTTCTGAAGAAAATCCAAACTGCATCAAATGCTAGAAATTAAAAAAAACACTCATTAAGTAAAATAGAAACTTTGGTGGAGAGCTTCATCAGTAGAATGGACTGTGTGGAAAAGAGTTTGAGGGCTAGACGACCAGGGAGAGGAACTGGATTACCCAATAAAAGTCAATGATAAATTTTTTAAAAATGAATAGAACATGGGAGTGCTTTGCAACACCATAACAATGCCTAACTTCTGAATTATTGGGCATAAAAAAAGAAGAATACCACACCAAAAGTATAGATATAAAATCATAAAAGAAATGTCCCCAAAATCAAGAAAAAGATACACCTCTCCAGGTACAAGACACCTACAGAACAGCAAGTAAACAGGGACAGAAAAGCCAGCTGGACCGGGATCAAACTGAACCCTCTGACTGTGGCTGACAATCAGGGAAGACTGAGAAGCCAATGATAATGGCACTGGGATTTGTCTCTACTCCATGTACTGGCTTTTTGGGATCCTAGTCTGTTTGGATGCTCACCTTCCTAGGCCTGGATGGAGGGGGGAGGGCCTTGGACTTCCCACAGGGCAGGGTACCCTGCACTCTCTTAGGGCTGGAGGGGGAGAGGGAGTGGAGGAGCAGGAGGGAAATGGGAGGAGGGGAGGAAGCGGAAATTTTGAATGATATTATTTATAAAGCAATACAAAAATAAAATAAAATAAGAAACTCTCCACAACATACCATAGTTAAAACACTAAAAACAGTAAACGGCTTCCTGCTACAGCTCTACAGTGCCAGAATGTGCTGTTCTGCTCGAGGGAGGAAAAAGGCATCAGCGGCTTCGCTCATTGCTAGACCCTGCAGGTTACACTACTGACCTGACTGGGGCGATGTGCCCCGGTACAGCACCAGCTGTGATAGGGAAGGGGATTGCCAACAACTTTTTTGCCTGTATATGAGGCTTACATTACAGAAGTATTTTATGCCCGGTACAATAAACCTCGTCAAAAGCTCATAAATGTTAGTATGTCTTTTTTTTTTTTTTTTTTTAGACCAAACCAGTAGTGAAAGTCCAATCAAGAAAAATTTGGAATCAGATGGATTCCTGCTGAGTTCTCCAAAACCTTTAAAAAAAGAGCTGACAATGCTGTCCTCACACTGGTCCATTAAGAGAGGAACACCACACCCAACTAAAGACATTGACACTGTCCTGATACCCAAATCTGGGAAGGATACAAGAAAATCATAGGGCACTTTTCCTGATGATCGCAGATGCAAACATCCACAGTTAAGATTCTTGCAAATCCAACTCGAGAGCACATTAGAGAGATCACACACAAACTGAACAGCACCATCCAAACAAACTTGATACAGACATGATAAATAAGGACAATTGCCAGCCCTGCCAGTCCCTGTGGTAGTGACAGGCAATAAACAGTGGTAAATAGACTGTGAGCTTAGAAACAAAAGTCAAACAAATAATAAAAAAAATGAGCTAAAGGAAGGATGGAGAGAAAGAGATAAAAGAGAGAACTGAGGTTAAAGAGAGAAAAAGGCCAGGCATGGTGGGGCACACCTTTAATACCAGCAACCAGGAGGCGGGGGCAGATGAATCTTTGTGAGTTCAAGGCTAGCCTGATCTATATAGCGAGTCCAGGAGAGCCACAGGTACATAATAGAGAGATCCTGTCTTAAAAATAAAATAAAATGTTGTCCTCCCATCACCTGAAAAGTGTGTGGAAGAAGAGATCATGTAAGACTAAAGAATTTCATACAAAGTAATAAAAAACACATAAAAGTAGAGACAGGTACAAGGAAGAGTAAAAATAAAATAAAACTTAAAAAATGAAAGTGAACAGTAAAACTCAACAAAAAGAAAACAAGTCAGAGAAGAAACTAGTGAAGATTTTCTTTTTTCTTCTTTTTTTGTTTTTTGTTTTGTTTTGTTTTTTAAAAAAAGGGTTTTCTGTGTAGCTTTGGTGCCTGTCCTGAAACTAGCTCTTATAGGTCAGGCTGGCCTTGAACTCAAGAGATCCACTTGCCTCTGTCTCCTGAGTGCTGGGATTAAAGGTGTGTACCACCACAGCCTGGCTTGGTGAAGGATTTAATCTGTTCTAACACTGCCTCTAGCAGCAACGGTGGAGACTGAGGTTGTGCCTAGAGTCTTTATCACACTATCCGTTGGTACTAGTGGGTACTAGGTGCTGGCAGAGGGCTGGGCCCATCAAGGTTATGTCGTGACAGGGTGGCATTTCATTTAGAAACTTTCCTGTTTGCAGAAAAGAGCCATTGCTAACCTCAACCAACTTGGGTGTGTGTGTGCCAAGCAAGATCCTGCTTGCTCCAGAGACTAGTTAGTGCATAGAGGGAAGGTGATGCCTACTTGAGTCTAATTGATGTTTTAGACTGTGTGAGCAGGCTGCTGACAGTGCTTAGTCTTGCTGTTAATTCTCTGCAGAAACCCAGAAGGGACTGGAGCTCTGTCTTAGGGTTTCTATAGCTGCAATGAAACACCATGACCAAAAAGCCAGTAAGGGAAGAAAGGGTTTATTTGGCTTACATTTCCACGGCATTGTTCATCACTGAAGGAAGAACTCAAGCGAGGCAGGATCCTGGAGGCAGGAGCTGATTTAGAGTTCATGGAAAGGAGCTGCTTACTGGTTTGCTCCTCATAGCTTGCTCAGCCTGCCTGCCTTCTTTCAAAACCCAGGACCAGCCGGGTGGTGGTGGCGCACGCCTTTAATCCCAGCACTCGGGAGGCAGAGGCAGGCGGATCTCTGAGTTCGAGGCCAGCCTGGTCTACAAGAGCTAGTTCCAGGACAGGCTCTAGAAACTACAGGGAAACCCTGTCTTGAAAAACAAACAAACAAACAAACAAAAAACCCAGGACCAACAGCCCAGGGATGCCACCACCCATAGTGCTTTGGGCCTCCCTCACTGATCGCTAATTGAGAAAATGACTTACAAATGGATCTCATGGAGTCATTTCCTCAACTGAGGCTCCTTCTTCTCTGATGACTCTAGCATGTGACAAGTTGACATAAAACCAGTCAGTACAGGCTCATACCTCACCATAGAGGGCGAGCCCAGCAGACATCCTCCACCCTTGATTTTACTCTGGTTTACGCTTCTCAGTGATTCTGCACCTGACCCTGCTCATCAGCACAAAAATGGTCATTTCCTGCATAGAAACTTGGCAAGTGTGCCCAGCGCTTCCTCTATTTTGTAATCATTCAAACTTTTCAGGCCCCAAGCAACAGCAGCTTTTTATGGTACCCCCCCCCCCAGGAATGTACAGAAATGCAAAGACTTCTACATAATAATGTGCAGTGAGGAAAGTTAACAAAACCACTGCAAGCACTGGATGGGATATTTACAGAACTCCAGAGTGGAGGAATGTGGGTCTGCTGGATTTGGGGCTCCTTTGCACTCTCCAGGCTGGGTGTGGCTTTTGGTTCCCCTCTCTCTGAAGGGATGAGGTTGGACTTAAATGGCTCCTATTCTTCTCTGCATTGCCTTTCTGTTTCCTGTCTTTCAGCTATACTCACAATATCTTCTTAATCACATGGTTCACACTCTGTCCTCAGAATATGTTCTCTCCTTTGTTACATGCTGGTCTCCTATTCCCAAGTCAGCCAAAACCTAACTGCCACTTTACTCCTGAGCCTCTGATTAGTTCTTCTTGTTTTCTTAAAATTTCCACTGGCAACTACAACAATAACCGCAACACTAAAACTTCCTGTAGGCCACTGTGTTTTACGTTTGTATATCTACACGAACTAAGATTGCTGGTTTTGGTTGCTGTGATAAAACATCATGAACAAAAGCAACTTGGGGAGGAAAGGGTTTATTTGTTTTAAACATCTTGCTCATATTCCACCACTGAAGGAAGCCAGGACAGGAAATCAAGGCAGGGACCTGGAGGCAGGAACTGAAGCCGAGACCACGGAGGAGCACTGATTACTGACTTGCTCCCCATGGCTTGCTCAACCTGCTTTATCATAGCACCCAGAACCAGCTGCCCAGGAGTGGCACCCACACAGCAGGCAGAGCTTTCCGTACATCAATCAAATCATTCAAGAAAATAACCCACAGGCTTGCCTACCACCAAACTGATGGAAGCATTTTCTCATTTGAAGTTCTCTCTTCTCAGATGACCCTGGCCTATATTAATGACAAAAACTCTAGCCAGCCCAGTCATGATCCAGTGTTTAGTTTGTAAGTGAGTAATTCACTGGAGGTTAGTTCACTTGATGCCTTTCCTAAATAGAATCTCATGCTTTTTCCTCCCCTCTTTTTTTAAAAAAATCTTTCTGTGACTCTTCTTTCTTTTACTTTTCCTTCTCATGCTACATTGCTATTCAAACAATTACAAAGACAACAATCCTTAAGCTAATCAAAGAGCAACAACTGAAATAAAACCCAACATGTCAACAAATGCCTAATAGAAATTAGTCTCTGGAAAGGAGGAAAGGGTAAGTGAGGGGTGGAGGAAGGGCTGGAGCTCAATTGCTAAAGTGTTTTCCTAGAATGCATAAAGCTCTGAGTTTGATCCTTAGCACTGCAAAAAATAAATAGAAAAATAGAAAAACATATTTAACCAAAAATTTGCGTGAGAAATCCCACACAGCAGTAGTGAGTTTGAGCAGATACAAGGATACTTCAACAACAACAACCAAACCAAACTCAACCAATACATACAGGGAAGTGGTTTAACATATAGACCCTGATTTGGAAATTGTATAAAATAAGTGTCTGATTCAAGAGCTCACTCCGCTTCGGTCTGACTTTGATAAAAAGCTGATGAAACATCTCAAGATGACCAACAGCTGAAGAGCGCATTTCTGGCTGACTCTGTGCCACAGCACTGACTCACCTGGTAGGCACTGCTCTGCGACTTCGGCACCACTCCACGGCGCCAATCCTTGTTCCAACTTGGAGATCAGCTCAGGCTTGGCTAAACAGTGCCCTGTAAATGAGAAATAATAAAAGCTTAATGCCAAGTCAGGTTTCTGAACAATAGACAACAGTCCCATTTGAGGATCTTGGCCACACGACTGAATTAGAACTGGCGTTAGAGTGGGTTTGCACTGCAGGCTTCACTCCCTGGAATGTCACCTTATGGGGAATTACATTGTACAATACATACCCCAACATAATGATGTAGTAGGAAAACTTGAAAGAAACAGAAAAAGTGAAGAAAAACAAAGAAAAAGCCAGACACTGGAATGGAATGCCTGTCTTAGGGTTTCTATTCCTGCAATGAAACATCATGACCAATAAGCACATTGGGGAGGAAAGGGTTTATTTGGCTCACACTTCAGCATTGCTGTTCACCACTGAAGGAGGTCAGGGCAGGAACTCAAACAGGGCAGGAACCTGGCAGCAGGAACTGATGCAGAGGCCATATTCAAAACATACTTCAAAGACACAGTACTACTGACAGTATAGACTCAGCATAGAGACATACACCAGTGTGAAGTAGAGACCTAGATACAGCTCTGAATACATGCAGCGTTATACTTTGTATCTAAAACGTGTCAGAGATCATGGGCTGTCATGAGTAGCTTGTGGTGCTGTTGGGACATGAAACCCAATAGAAGGAAATGAGGTCACAAGGATGAATCTGAAAGTGATAATCAGGACAGCAGTTTTTCCTCCCTTCGCTTCCTGGCTGCAACGAGGTGAGCAGCTTTGTTCTAAAGTCTGTGCTGTGCCATGACGTCACCACAGGATAAAAGTGACATGACCAAATAATCACTGACTGAAACATCTGAAAAATGGAAGCCCAAAGAATTCTGTTTCTTTTTTTTTTTTTTTTTTTTTTTTTTTTTTTGGTTTTTCGAGACAGGGTTTCCCTGTAGTTTCTAGAGCCTGTCCTGGAACTAGCTCTTGTAGACCAGGCTGGCCTCAAGAATTCTGTTTCTTTCAAGATGCTCGTGTCAAGCATTTTTGTTTTCTGAGTGACAGAAATCTAATCTGTTCAACAAACTGATTTTCAAAACAGCCTTCCTGTACTTCCACTCAGGAATACTCATTAATAAGTCAAACTGAGAAAAGGCATCCCATTCCCCTAGCTCACCACGTACAGAAATCAACTGAAAATGATCAACAAAGGGAATGTAAGACCTGAAGCTATGAACTCACGCTATCCATGTGAAACTCTTCAGTACAATAGTGTAGGCAAAATGTCCTTTTTGACATAATTCCAAAAATAAGCCGAAACAAGCAAAAATCATTAGCTATTAAAATAGAACAATATAATAAATATATAATATAATTAATATAATTAATATAATTAATATAATATAATAAAACAATATGATATAAAAAGTCATTTTTTACAAAAGCAAGCTATCAGAATCAAGTCAAACATATAGAATAAGAAAATACTGCCTGTACTGGCTTTTTGGGAACCTATTCTCTTTGGATGGGTACCTTGCTCGGCCTAGATATAGTAGGGAGGTCCTTGGGCCTTCCCCAGTGCAATGTGCCTTACCCTCTCTGAGGAGTGGATGGGAAGTGGGGGGGGTGTAAATTGAGGGAATGGGAGGAGGAGAGGGAGTGGGAACTTGGATTGGTATTTAAAGTAAAAAGAGATAGTTTGTTTTTAAAAATAAAAAATAAAAAAAGACTCACAGAAAAGAAAATATAGGCCAACAACCTATCAACACAACTAACTTTTAAAATATATGAATACTTCAGATGCCTACAGGATAATGATGTGAACTGATGCTTCTCTATAAGGACACACAAGCAGCCTGAGGAATGTTCAACACCATTGGAGAATGCCTAGGACAACCACAAGGGTATTGGTGTGGGAGAATTGTCTGTAATCTGTCAATCATGTTTTAAATAAACACTGATTGGCCAGGCAGGAGGTAAAGGTGGGAAAACCAGACAGGAAGTAGAAATGATGTAATGAGAACAGGAGAACTGTGGGAAGGAGGAAGTTGATTCCTCCCACTCCTGCCCAGATCACCGAAGCAGCAGGATGTGATCTGCCCCACTGAAAAAAGGTACTGAGCCACATGGCTAACATAGATCAAAAATATGGGTTAATTAAGATGTGAGAGTTAGCCAATGAGAGGTTAGAGCTAATAGGCCAATCAGCTTTGTAACTTATAGAGATCTCTGTGTTATTTCTTTGGGGCTTGCTGGCTGTGGGGTACTGGGTGGGACAGAAACCCAAAGAAACAAGCAGGCCTGCCCCCCTCATGTTACAGGTATCAGCACACTGAAGCTAGAATGCTACCAAGGAAAAGAATCACAAGAGCTAGCAGGTCCCACAGACTGATGATGGGCAGATAAATTGGTACAGTCACCATAAAACCAGTACAAAGGTCCTCAGAGTTTAAAAACAGACTGGTACATGGACTGTTTGCACATATGTCCAATGGATATGTTACTGAAGTACTAAAAGCATGCATTTTTGTTATTGATTTCATATTTCCTTTTTAAAATGATTTATTTTTATTTTAAAAATTGTATGGACTTGTGTGTGTCTGTGTGAGGATGTGTACATGTGAGTATAAGTACCTACGGAGGACAGAAAGGGGTGCTGGATTCCCCGAAGTTGGGGCTATAGCTGGATGTGAGCCACCAGATGTACATACTGGGAACCGAACTCAGGTCCTCCGCAAGAGCAGCAAGTGCTCTTAACCACTGATCCATTTCTCCAGCCGGTTTTTCATTCTGAAATAGTCTCATGAAGCCTAGTTTGGCCTTGAACACACTATATAGATAAAAACAATTTTGAAATTCTGATCCTTCTGCCTCCACCTTCCAAGTGCTAGGCTTTCAGGAGTGTAATGAATGGTGGGTCACACTTGGTTTAAAACCTTTGGTCTTGTGCTCACTACAGTGCTGTCCACAAAGAAAAAAATGTGTGATCAATGTAGGTGTCCATCAACAAAGAGTAAAAACTAGTCTATATAAAAATGGAACTTTTTTATCAAAATAAATGAAAATTCTGTCCCAGTGACGTGGCAGGGAGGGTGTTACAGCTTTAGTAGAGCTAGTTCCTCTGTGATCAGTCACCACCATCTTGAAGTACAGCAACGGCAGCCTACAGGAGACACTGGCACAGTCAAGACAGCAGAACTGAGTGGACCATACAGCAAACATCTAGGTCTATGACGGAGGTTCTCAATCTGTGCGTTGTGACCCTTTGTGGTCAAATGACCCTTTCATAGGGGTTGCCTCAGACCATCCTGCATAGCAGATATTTACATTATGATTTGTAACAGTAGGAAAATTACAGTTATGAAGTAGAAATGAAAATAGTTTTATGGTTGGGGGTCAACACAATGTGAGGAACTGTATTGTACTGAAGAGTCGCAGCATTAGGGAGGTTGAGAACCACTGGTCTATAATAGTAATGGGAAATTAACATTCCCTCTTCAGATGGTCATTTATACCTCACGTGAAATTTCAGCAATGGCTTCCTCCTGCCTAATTGCACATGCTCTTAATAAGCTAGCTTTGGAGCTCCAGCAAAGAAGAATTGATAGATACTTCTGTCAGCTCCTTATTATTTGGGATGGGCAGAGTTCCTTCTATGTCTCTCCAGGAAAGCCACAATACATAAGTGAAATATATTGGGTAAAAAAAAGACAAAAATAAAAACTAAGAAAGAAATAAGGAAAGAAAAGAAACCAAATGGACCATGCTGCAAGTTCTTATAGTTGAACACTTAAGTTGAACTCAAAGAAGTAATGAACAGAACAGTGGTTACAGCATATGGGAAAGGTGTAGGGGAGGGGAGATGGTTAGTGCATCCTGGGGTACAGTGAAATGGAGGAATAATTTTTAATGGCTGTTTAGTCCAAATACTACATGTCAGTTGAAAATGTAGAATATCCATTAGTATGAACAGATATTACCAAAATTGTCAACAAAGAAGAAAGCAATTGCTACTGAGAGTTGCAGAGTCAGACTCACCCAGCCACACCAGGCTACTGTAGTTCTCCAGCATCACATCCCTATAGAGGGTCCTCTGAGCAGCATCCAGCTCCTGCCACTCCTGCCATGTGAAGTCCACAGCCACGTCCTCAAATGACACCAACGGCTGCAATGACACACTTCTCATCAACCCAAGTCCTTAGCCTTGAGAACACAAAATCAGAGTTCATGCATGTATTTGTATCTCTCTCTAGGTCTCTCTCTCTCACACACACACACACACATACACTGCATACTATTGTCTTGCTAGTATTCCATAGAAGGTACAGCTTGATTTATATTGTTTTATGTGACAAAGAAAATTGAATACAAATACCCTATCTCTGGTTAATTTATGGATTAAAAAAATTACAGAGTTTCCTAGGAATCACAATACAAACAAAAATCCATGGATGAATACACATGGATAAAAAGTTTTTGTTACTTTTTTAAATAAACTTAAAATAATGGAGGTGCTGGAGGGATGGCACAGCTGTTGAGAGCACTGGGTGGTCTTCCAGAGGACCCAGGTTCAATTCACAGCACCTACATAGCAGCTTATAACCATCAATAACTCCAGTTTTGGGGGACCTGACACCCTCTTCAGACTTCTGTGGGCAGTAGGCATGCACATGGGGCACATAAATATATGTAGGTAAAACACTCATTGTGCTAGATAGTTTTATGTCCATGAGTTGAGTTAGAGGCTAGCCTGGTCTACAGAACAAGGACAGTTCTAGGTCAGCCAGCACTACACAGAGAAACCTATCTCAAATTCCCCTCCAAAAGCAAGCAAGAAAAAAAAACTGGGTTGTAAGCAGGCATATAAGGGATTTTCTTAATTAGCAATTGATGGGGGAGGCCCAGTCCATTGTGGGTAGGTGGTGCCACCCCTGGGCTGGTGGTTCTGGGTCTGTGAGAAATTAAGCTGAGCAAGCCATAAGGAGAAAGCCAGTAAGCGGCATTCCTTCATGGCCTCTGCATCAGTTCCTGCCTTGAAGTTCCAGTCCTGATGGAACTCCTGTTCTGACTTCCCTCAATGATAATAAACCCTTTTCTCCACAAATTTCTTTGGTCATGGTGTTTTGTCATAGCAATAGAAACCCTAAGACACTCCTATGAATAAAATAAAGACTTTTTGAAAATGAGTAACAGAGTTGGGGAGATGGAGCAGTGGGCAAAAAACATCTTCTACGCAACTGTGCGGACTTGAGCTTGAATCACTAGAGCCGACATAAAAAGCTGGGCATACTGTGTGTACTTGTAGGTCAGAGGACAACCAGATGTAAATGTCAGTTCTCTCTTTCCACTATATGGACTCTAAAGATGGCACTCGGATTTTAGGCTTGATGACCATTCACACACTGAGCCATCTGCCCAGCTCCAAATTTTGTAATCTGTAAAATTGTGAAGCTTGGTATATTTTTGAAATATATTCATGTTCTGTATGATGAAATAGTGTAATAAATATCATCTAGCATTGGAAAAAGATCATAAACTACAAAATAAACTTGGGCATGGATGTATATCTGCAATTCCAGCACTGGGGGGCAAGGGAAGGGAGCTTGGTCCTAAGTGAAATAGTGGGCTTTTAGTTCAGTGAGCATGGTCTCTGGGGAAAACAAAATGGAGACTGATAGAGAAAGACACCTAATGCCTATCTCTGGCTTCCACATATGTATGCATGCTTGAACATGTTCCACACACACCCATCATCCCATCTCTGCCTGCCTGCCTGCCTGTCTCTCTCTCTCTCTCTCTCTCTCTCTCTGTCTGTCTCTCCCTCCCCCCTATCTCCCTCCCTCCCTCCCTCCCTCCCTCCCTCTCTCTCTCTCTCTCTCTCTCTCTCTCTCTCTCTCTCTCTCACACACACACACACACACACACAGAGAGAGAGAGAGAGAGAGAGAAACAGTCCATATAAATGTAAAATTTAATTTAATAAAAATCAAACCTGAAAAGGAACAACCCAATGAAAAGGCAGACATTGGGACTGTGGCACAGAACTATGGTACAGTGTGTGCCCAGCAGGTATAATGCCATGCATCTTTACTCCAATCATGAACAATCTGAATGAACATTTCCATATGTTTCAAGCCTCTCTCCACAGCAAAAATGAGTTGATAGACTTCTGTTTACTAAGAATACTAAGAATCCGTGAAAACACTCCAGCTCTAATGGGTAGGGAAAGCAGAGGCATACCTGGGCATGAATTCTGCCTTGGGCGACATACCATGTCACTGAGAAATGATCCTAACAAATAACTCCAGTGGAAGATTTGGAAAATGCGTATGGCACCCTATCTCTGCAGTCTTCTATGGGTGGATCCTACTTCATCTCACACTGGGAGGGCACAGATCTAGGCAAGCACGAGTCTACTTTGACCATAGAATGAACTCATGGGTTTGTATGGGCTTATAAGTATTCCCCTTGGCTTCAACTCCTGGGATCAGGGCAGAGGAGGCCCAGTTTATCCCTGGAAGAGATGTATCAGCACAGCCTGTTAATTGCTGAGCTGACAGCTAAGCTTTTGTATGGCCTGCCACAGAGAGTTAATCCAGCAAAGGTCAGTAGATACCCAGCAGCTTGCCTGGAAACTCTGCATATCTTGAGCCCTCCCCCACTGCCCACCACACTGACATCTCCCAGGTCCTCCAGTTCACCCAAGGTATAATTTGCCATGCACTGAGTTTGTCAACTTTAAAACATTTTATTTGAGGGAATAGATGGCAAATCTCCAAGCTCTGGAAGCAAAGGCATCTGGACATGTGCAGATTACATTGGATCTCAGAAAAACGAATGTCCTAAGTGGGCACAGAAATCTCTAGCATGAATACAAGAATGGGTGGGAACGCACAGATCTCTATTTAGTCCCAGAAGAACATTTAAGCACACTTTTCCAGCGTCCACTTTCACAGCTTGGACTCTAATAAACTTCCATCATGGAGTGAACACATCCCTTAACACATTGATCCCGACAGTGGTCAATGTTATGATCAAAACACTAATAGACAACAAACAAACAAACAAACAAACAAACAAAAACCAACAAAACTTTGAGAGTACACTGGTGCGGCAAGGAGGAAACCCTAGTGCTCTGCTGGAATTGAGATCTTTGCAATGGAACTAGAGAGATGGATCATCAGTCAAGGGCACTGTCTGCTCTTTCAGTCGACTTGGGTTTTGTTCCCAGCACCCACATGGTGGCCTACAATCATCTGCAGGGCATCTGGAATTCTAAGGACAGACTGCCATATTTGAAGACTGGATAGAACTAGAAGAGGTCAATCTAAGGGAAAAGTACCTATGACCAAATAAGGTCCAGAGAGGTCTGGCATCTTATGGCTGAGTCATGGATAGGGATGCCTCTAATAGTTTTTAGACTCTTAATGACCCTTACCCTCCTTGTCCTGAGATCTCGCTCTATTAGAATACTTCCTCAGTCCCATTGAAATCTCCAATTGGCTACATACTTAACTAGCAAAACCAACTTGATCCAGATAAATTAAAGAGAAAGTACCCTTATTTATTTTCCTCAATATAGTCTGGTTACAATATAAATGAGACAGACTAGAGCAGTGGCTGTTTCATGGCAGCTGTAGTTACACTGTAGAACATAGAGAAGACAAATGCCGGAGATGTCATACATACAGGCCTTCGTGGTCTCTTAAAAGGGACACTTGGTTTACAATAGAGCCCAAGTAGTCCAGAAGGAAGGGGCTCCAAGACATACCCTGACACTGTGAATAATCCACTTCTGAGAGGCCCATGTGTACTAGGGAGAGTGGGAGCCTCCTCCCTCTATCCTCCTGCCTTTTACGCTCTACTAACACAAAGGCAAAGAATGTCATCTGACAGCATCTGAGGACCAAGGCAGAGGGTCCTCTGCTTTGTGAGGACCTTCCTACAGATGTTTCTATCATGTATTTTGAAGTGTCTGTTCATATAGAAAAGATACATAAAACTGTTCCTACACGGGGATGTGGAGCTTGGGGGAACCTAAATATTTGCTCACAGGACATGGTCCTGCATACCTCACTCTAAAATAATTTTTCTCATCCTCCCTTTGAGGTTAAGAGCTGTATCTTTGCATCAATGGTCTTGAAAAGAAACCCATGGATAATCCATTTTCACCAGGGAAATCACACGGATTTCTGTCCATGGGCTGTTCCAACTATGAAACCACAGGCTGCCTACTATACTCACCTATGAAATCTAACTAAATTGGTATCAGTTGACACCAAAATAAATTTCATACATTAGAAAGATAAAGCTAAAAGTGTGACCCGGGACATCTCACAGGGCCCCTTGCAAACCTGTAATTAGGGCTGTACTGACAAAAGCTTTATCTACCTGGGAAAAGGCATTTGGTAGCTTTACTCTAATATTCACCACCAAAGTCAACTTTGCCTTGCAAATTAGGAAACATCTTGGGAACCAGCTCTTTCCTACGCTCCTCCAACCAGCTAGGCAGGAACCTGTACCATTTGTTTACTTGGCCCTTAAAAGAAACATAGATCCTAACTGTGAATATTGAACTGTTCCTTTAGCAGCAACTGTCTGGATTAAAGGAGCTACATCACTCATTCCCATTCCTGTAGGGATGGTAATCACTGACAAGACAGGCAGCAGTGTGGGTGGGTTTGGCTGGCTCCTCTCTCTCATTACAAGTATATATAGAGAGACCTTGCTGATAGCTGATGTCTTAGTTTCTTTGCTGCTGCTATGAGAAAATACACTGGCAAAGGCAACCTAATGGAGAAAGGGTTTGCTCAGCTTCACTTTCTGGTTACAGTCCATCATGGCAGGGATACCATGGCCACAGGAGCTTAAAGAAGCTGGTCACAGCACATGCACAGCAATGAATTAATACACACTGCTCAGCTTCCTTTTCCCATTGTACACAGTCCCTAGCCTAAGGAATGGTCCAGCCCACAATTAAGATGTGCTTTTCTGAATCAATTAAGGCAATCAAGATATTCTATCACAAGCGTGGCCAGAGGTTTGTCTTCCTCTGTAATTTTAGATTCTGACAAGTTGGCAATACTAACCATCACAGCTCATAAGACACTGTATTACCCCCCACCCAACAAAAAAGATTGACTAGTGGCAGTAGCCTTCCAAAACTGAAGATCAGATCACTTAACTGCTGAAAAATGAGAGGTTATGGCCTCTTCCTTGGAGAATAATTTTATGCTCACTGGACTAGTTAGTTAGTATAAAATGTTGCACAAAATTAGGCAAATAGGGCCTCCAACATTGGGTACTGAATCATGGGTGCATGGTGTAGAGATTGGCCTTGCCTGTCTTGGTTGGTTCCCTTAGCAGAGACCTTGCTGATGCTGCTTCTGGCCCTGCTGTTTAGATGTTATCTATTAAACCTTTAAACAAAATTAGCTTCATTAAAATATATTAAACTCTAACTTTACTTCAGCTTAAGTCTTAAGACTAATCCTGAAACAAGACTCAGAAGTCTTGCTATCTCAGCTGGGGCCACTGCTTTGTGATGTCCAATACATAAGGACTGTTGCCCCTAGGCAGATGGAGGTCACCAAATATGAGTGCTCTTGCTCTCCAGCTTCCCATAAAGATTTGGGGGTGACATCTCTCAGGCAAAAGTGAGGCAGTGAGATAGGGCCAGGTACACACGACTGTGAGCCATAAAAAGTTAACTGTGGACCTAAGCAACCAAGAAAGGCTGTTGTATGGACTGCCCCATTGCAAGAATGTACAATTTCCCTCTAGCTAAAACAAAATCAGTCACCCGTGATAGTAAAAAAGAGTCAATTCCTTCTACAACTCACTTCTGTGCTTTTATTTTTCTAATAACAACAAATCAACTATTTTAGATACAAATAACCTGGATATCAAATCACTAGACACCCAAGAGACCTCCCTCTAGCAACAGGTGCAGCCCGTAACTGGAGAGGATGGAGGACCCAGAGCCCAAACACAGGACTTGGGCCTATATAATGTGGAGTAGAGGATGGTGAACCCTGGATGCCACTATCAGTTCTATTGCCCTCTACAGCCCTCTCCCCTAGCACAGGACACCAGCCACACACTCACCATCCCAAGAATTCAGGGCATCCCTAGTTCTCTCTTGTATTTCCCTACCTATATGGCACAGGATGACAGTGCTTGGAACAGAACTTTGCAGGCCTCCTGTACGGAGATGGGATATGGTGAAAGATCAAACAGAAGCCCCAGCAAGACTGACTATCAAAACTCTCTCTCTACTCTCTCAGTGCCTGATTGGATAGTTTTCACCCAGCAGGGCCTCATGTCCCACTCTCTTAGACCCTGAAGGACAGAGGATGACACCAACCCATGAGTGAATGAAACTAGAAAGTAAGTGATTATCTGCAGGTATTTTAAAGCAGAGCTTTCTGTGGGAGAATCTAGCCCACCATTAGATAATTTACATTTAACTTTGCACATCAGGTTATATCAGCTCAAGAATTATGTATGTATAATATATGATGCAAATAAAATAAAATTTAAGACAGATGTGTAATTTTATTCATTTATGAATTTTTAAAAGATGTTTGCCTCTAGCACTTAGGAGATAGATGAAGGTGGATCTCTGAGTTGAGGCCCACCTGGTCTGCATAGCAATGTTACAGGACTACACAGTGAGGCCCTTTCTCGAAACAACAGAAACATTAAAAAAAAAACAAATTTATATTATGTGCATTGGTGGGTGGTGTTTGTCTGTATTTCTGTGCTACTGCATACCTGCTGCCCACAGAAGCCAGAAGATGGCATTAGAGCTTGTTGCTGGAGTTAGATGGTCATGAACCACCATGTGGGTGCTGGGACCTAAACCCAAATCCTCTTCAAAATCAGCAACTGCTCTTAAACTCTGAGCTATGTCTCAAAACCACTTCATGAAAGTTTTAAAGGTCAGCTGTTGGAGCAATGGTCCATTGGACCATTGAAGCCATGTGAAGGGAATTCTGAATGCTTGTGAGAACACCCCAAGAAAATGGAACAAGACTCTTGTGACTTACATTTCTTCAAAACATGGGACTGTTCTGGGACTGTTTCTTTGCCCCCATCGGTGTAACAGATAGAGAGGGTTTGCTTCAGAGTACCCATTGCGGCTTGCTGTTGTTAATCAGTGTTTACGGCCTGAACTCATGTGATCTGTACTCAGATGACCTCTCCTAACTCTCAAAGGATAAACTGATGTTCTAAATAAAGTCAGCTATTGCATAAGACTTCAGTCTGCCTCATTCATCAGCTCCATTCTCGCAGGTCCCATCACCTCTGGAGTGATGACAGTGGGCCATGCATGGAGGTGGCCCAGTGAATAAAGGCACGTGCCATCAGGCCTCACTACTGTAGATCAACACCAGATGATGAAAGGTGAGAATTGACACCAGAGAGTTATCTGACTTCCACATGTGTACTGTTTAGATGTTTGTGGGTGCTTGCTTATGCACGTTCACTGTGGTGGTTTGAACAAGAACGGCCCTGATAGGCTTATATTTGAATTCTTCATCATCAGGGAGTGGCACTACTTGAGAAGGATTAAGTATACCTGTGCCCTTGTTGGGGTTGGTGTGCCCTGTGGTGTCACTGGGTGTGGGCACTGAGGTTTCAAAAAACCCAAGCCAGGCCCAGTGGCTCACTTTTCCTGCTGCCTGTGGGTATGGTAGAACTCACAGCTATTCTCCAGCGTCATGTATGCCTGTATGCTACCATGCTTCTCAACGTGATGATAATGGACTAAACCTCTGAAACTGTAAGCAAGCCCCAATTAAATGCTTTGTTTTATGAGTTGCCTTGGTCATGGTGTCTCTTCACAGCACTAAACAGTGACTAAGGCAATTACTAAGTAAATAAATAAAAATTAAAATTAGCTATTTACTTATTTCAAGACAGGGTTTCTCTGTGCAGCCTTGGCTCTCCTAAAACTCACTCTGTAGACCAGGTTGGCCTCAAACTCACAAAGATCCACCTGCCTCTGCCTCCCGAGTGCTGGGATTAAAGGTGTGTGCCACCACCACCTGGCTAAAATTACTTTAATTAAAAAGGCTGATGTACATTTATTGTGCATGGTGATAGGTTTCACAAAGACATTTTAATGTAAGCGTATAATGTAATTGGATCGTATGCACCCTCCCATCCCATTCCTCCCTCCTCTGCTATTCTGTTGTTTCTATGGTCTTGCTGCTACTTTCATACAATGTACATACATATATGATTTCAAATATATACAATTTAGGGTCTATAGTGAGAAAATGTAGTGTTTTCTGAGTCTAACTTATTATACTCTGATGATATGCAGTTACACCCATTTCTCTGGGGAAAAAAAGACTTAAGTTTGTTCTTTGTATTTGACTAGATGCACATTCCTTTTCATCCAGTCACCTGTTTGAGATCTGGGCTAATTCTGTAAGTTATCCAGTTTGAATAACACTGCCATAAACAGACACATAAGTATCTTTGGACATATATCCAGTGGTGGTATAGCTGGGTCACAGGACTACTTGAAGTACTTTGAAGAGTCTTCTACTGATTTCCTCTGGCTGGCCTAATTCGTATTCCTATAAGTAGTATATAAGATTCCCACCTGGCGCTTTCATCATCACCAGCATTTACCTGTTTTCTTAATTGTACTCTAACTGGGGTGAGACGGACTCTTACGGGACTTCCCCAATGGCGTAAGGATCTCCAGTATTCTTTATATATTTACTGATCATTTGTAGTTCTTTTGAGAACTGTCCGGGGTGTGTGTGTGTGTGTGTGTGTGTGTGTGTGTGTGTTTAAGACAGGGACTCTACATAACTCTGGCTGTTCTGCAACTATGTAGGCCAGGCTGGTCTCAAACCCACACAGCTTTTATATCTGCCTCCCAAGTTCTTGGATTAAAGACCTGTGCCGCTGAGAATTATCTATTTCATTTGCCCATTTATTAATTGTTTAGTATTTGTAGATCTGGATGTTCTTTTTGTTGTAGTTGCTGTTTTTCTGAGTCTCATGTAGACATGTTGACTTTGTACTTACCATGTAGCAGAGGACTTTGAACTTTGTGTGTGAGTGTGTGTGTGTGTGTGTGTGTGTGTGTTTTGGGCAGGGATGCACATATGTACCATGGTTCATGTGTGAAGATCAAAGAACAAATTTGTGGAGTTGATTCGTTCTTCCACCTTTATGTGGCTCTGAGGGGGTTAAACTCAGGTCAGCTGTCTTCTGGCAAGTGCCTTTACCTGCTGGGCCATATCACTGGTTCTGTGTTCTTTACATGATCTAGACATTACTCCTATCAGATGTACAGCTAAAAAGGTTTATTTCATTTGTAGGCTGTATCTTATTTTACTACTGTTTTTTCTTTTGTTGTAGAGTTTTTAATCTCATTCAATCCTTTTGCCAGTTCCTAAATTCTTTATTTTTTGAGCAACTAGAGTCATTATCAGAATGCCTGTGCCTATACCTTCAAGTGTTTTCTCGTTTCAAGTCTTATATTAAGGTATTTGATTCATTCTTAATAACAGGGGACAGGGTTCATTTTCCTATATACATATGGGTAGTTTTCTCTGCACAATCTGCTAACGAGGGCTGTAATTTCTCATATATATGAGAAAAATATAAAAATATATAATTACACATATGTAAATATATATTATATATACACACATAAATATACACATATACACTCTTTATCAAAGATTAGGTGCCTAGAGCCATGTGTGTTTATTCTGGGTTTTCTATTCCACTGATCCACATGTCTGTTTAAGTTAAGAATCTCCTGGACGTTTTTCACATTTCTCTCTGTTCCACTTGTCAACCTTTCTCTCTGTAAATCTGGATAACAACAGTGAGCCGTAACCCTGGCATAGCCTGAATATTATACCGTGTTGAAACTTACCCCCACAAAACAAATTAGTCCACTATTTAAACATTTTAAATTCCATTTATTTATGCAGCTATATGCAAGGAGAAAGGGTGCAAATGTACCGTGTACACATGTAGATGTAAGAGGACAAGTGGTGGGAGTTGGTCCCTTTTTCCACCATGTGGGTCTGAGATATCAAATTCAGGTCGTCAGACTTTGCAACAAGCATCTTTACCTGCGGAGCCATCTTACTCACCTGACCCATTTACCTTTGAATCAAGACTCATGCAAGTTCTCAGCACATGGACAGAATGAAGTTAGATCCTTAGTGAAAATGTAACATGAGTGACCTCCAGCCCAGTTCCTGACAGAATCCTTGTTAGCTGGGTCTCCACAGTGCACATTTCTCTCAGGATCCAAATGCTTCCCTAAGCTCTACTTATGGGATTCCAGGACTTTCCTAGTCTGTAAGCCTTCTTCAACATCTCTATCACAACCAGTTCAGAGGATGTAATAACCACATACTCATACTCATTTCTGGAAATAGTGGTCCCACTCATGTTACCAATTTTTTGTGTTGGTTACTTTTTTTCATTACTATGATACTATGATCTGGCAAATCAGCTTAAGGAAGCTTATTTTGCCTTGCATTTGAGTGTACAGAGCATATTGCAGGGAAAGCACAGTAGCATGAGTATGAGGCAGCTGGTTATATTATAGCCACAGTCAGGAAGCCCAGCAAAATGGATGCTGGTGTGTTCACTTTCCCCTTTTTTATTCAGTGTGGGATCCCAGCCTATAAAATAATGCTACTCACCTTCAGGGTAGATCTTCTAAGATCAGTTAAACCTTGTTCTTAAAGACTCTCATGAACATACTCAGAAGTTTGTCTTCTACATCCCATCATTAGCAAGCAAGATTAACCATTATAATCACAAACAGATCTGTAATAGTGTAACAGAATCTACAGTTGGAAATAATTTTTTAGCTAGAATTTAACTAACGTGGACATGGTTGTGACATTTGTTTTGCATAATCTATTCCTTAGGACTCCATGTTAAAATTTACCAGTCATCTAGTTGGCATGAGACACAAAACGAAAGAAGAAAGGTGTTAGGTTTTGGAGCTACTGAGTAGAGACTGGTGGATGCAGTAAGGGTTACAATGACATGCTTGGAACATATTTTTATGATACTTTACCCTGCCAATTGAGAATATTGTCATGCGTTAACAGCATTTTAGTTAATAACAACCCACATGGTATTATGGTAGCTCTTGTAAGACAATGTTAACACAAAAAGTCATAACAATTACATAATAGTACTAAGTGTGGAGTGTAGAAGGAGCGGCAGGCTGCGTCCCACCACCCGGCTCCTGCACTGCTAGCTTTACACTAGAAATAACAACACATAAATTGTATTCTTTTAAACAATGCTTGGCCCATTAGTTTCAGCCTCTTCTTGGCTAATTCTCATATCTTGCTTTAACCCATATTTAGTAATCTGTGTAGCACCACGAGGTAGGCGCTTACCAGGAAGGATCTTAACCTGCGTCTGTCTCAGAGAGGAGAGGCATGGCGACTGCCTGAGGTGTCTGCCTGACTCTGCTTTTTTTCTCCCACAATTCTGTTCTGTCTACTCTGCCTACCTAATTTTCTGTCCTATTAAAGGGCCAAGGCAGTTTCTTTATTAACCAATGAAAGTGGCACATAGACAGATGGCCCTCCTCCATCAGTGGAGTTCTCTGCATATGCTTGAATCCTCATGCTCAGAAGGAGCTGTGGGAAGACACCGGGGTCAACTTTGGTATAAGTATCAGTTTACATGGAAATGTGGCTCGCAGGAGTCTACAAAAGGAAGGTGAATGTCCTGTAGACTGACCTTCTTCCCTGCATTCTACAGGAATGGAAATAATTGAGCTGTCCAATCAGGTACTATGCTGAAAGAAAAGGGTGGAGGTAAAAGAGGCTACTGGATTAAAGTACATGAATATGTGTGGGCTGTGTGATAGTTTGTGATAGACATATGCTGTGGGCCTTACAAACTTCAATGGCTATGCAATATCAACTATCTCACTGTAACCTGTATGGCAGTCATAGCGAGGATACCAGGACAATTGAAAGCAGAGCATGGTGAATCTGGGCCAGGAAGTCCAGAAGTGTAGATGGATAAGCTATTGGAATTTGCATAACTAGCACTTACCACCCTGGCCTCCACTTGTCTAGAGCCCAGTTCCCCGCTGTCCACTGTGTGGTGTGGATCTGGGACCTAGGCGCTTGTCTGAATGATGTCTTGGGGCCTGGGGCCCTCTTCAGACCTGTCAATGTCCACATGCCCACAACTTCCCAAACTCTGGAGAAACAAAGGGAGCAGGGACAATCAGATACTTTGTGGGCTTGGTGCACAGGAGTGTCCACAATACAGTTCTCACCTCAAAGGGAATAAAATGCACTTTATTCCAAGTCAGATGTTAGTGGCTGCGGCCTGCCAACATGGTTTTAGGTGGAAGTGGTTATATGAACCTTTATAGTCACAAGACAATGTCATAAATCAAGGCGTTACTAAATATAGTGGTGTAGCCATCAGGTAAGTGGCTGTATCAGTTACTTTTCTGCTGCTGTGATAAAATACCATGACCAAAAGCAACTTAAGGAACAGTTTATTTTAGCTTGTGGTTCAAGAGGAGTAAGAGTCCATCAAGGTAGGGAAGGCATGGCATAGTGACAGGAGCAGGAAACTGGCTGATCACATTTTTATCCATGTACAGGAAGCAGAGAGGAAGAATAGAAGTGGGGCAAGGCTATAAGTCCTCAAAGCCTGCCCAGTGGTGTACTTCCTCTAGCAAGGCTGTACTTCCTAGACGTTCCATAACATCCCCCAAACAGCACCACTAGCTGTGGGCCAAGTGTTCAAATACACGAGCCTGTGGGGAGAATTCCTCATGTAAATTGACACAATGGTTTGAGGCAAAGTAGGCAAACTTCTAGCAGAGGTTGAAGATGCTATCTGTAGTTAGCTTTGGGGTGGCATGAGTCAGTGTTCTGTTAAATTAATACATACCAAACATTTTACCTGTTATAAATGGTATCCATTTTTTATACAGGAGGTAGTAATTACATATCCCTTGTGATACATCACTGCTATATAATTTTGATGTTTGTTACTTTTTTTGTTCAAGGAAATGTTTATTACGTAAACTATGATGGGGAAAATATAAAAGAGGGATTGTATAAGGACACTATAAAACACAATGGGACCATGGGTATGTTAATTCTGCTGATTGTGGTACTGATGTTATGAACGTAAACATGTCAGCAAACCAAAATATATGCAAATCATGTCAATTAAAAGCCAATAAACTTGGAGAAGATGTATCAAATCCTGGTGTTAAAATGAAGCATATAGTATTGATTACATACAACCAATATTAGGTAAAACAACAAAGAGACTAAGAATTCATTGCCTAATCTCTGATCTCAGTAATTTAAAAAAAATAAATATTTTTTTTTTTTAAAAAAGAAGGACTGACAAGATAGCTTGCTTACTTATTTTGTGTGTACGAGTCTCTCCTGTTATGTGGGTCTTGGAGATCGAACTGAGGTCATCAGCCTTGGCGATCTCCAAGACCCACATAACGGGAGAGACCCGACTCCCGAACATGGTGCTCTGGTCTCTGTACAGTCTCTGTCTCAGTCTCACTCACGCATTTGTACACACAAAATAAGTAAGCAAATGCAATTTTCAAAAAAGTTTGGGGGAGAATATAAAAATAATGAAGAGGTATGGAAAACGAACATATCACAGAGACTATCAGCAATTCCAGGCAACTTCAATAAGGAAAAATAGCATGTTAATTTGTATTATATATTTAAACTCCTACCTCACCTCATAGTGGAGACATCCTATGAAATGTTTTCTCGGCGACTCTGACATTCTGCAAACATTACCAAGTAAACTTATACAAACCTCAGTTATATGTTATAGCCACCATCATATATGAATCTATAGAGAGCATAACATCTTGATGTGTCACATGTCTATATAGTATGAAGTTGGCAATTAGATGAATAAATAGGATAGAACTGTGGATTTGAAGACAGAGCCCTTAAAATCATCCTTGCCTTTTAGATTCACGGGTGACAGACTGGGCTGCACCACAGGAAAACAATCCCTTTCCCATGGAAACTACTCAAGCACTGGAGTGACAGTGTGGCCACCAATGTTTGCACGCCCTTTCCTCATACCATGTAGGAAGGCATTCATAAATTATAAATCTAAAATCACACTAAGACATCCAAAAGGTTATGGGGAACACAAAAGTGTTATGGGAAATCTCTTCAAATACACACAAAGCTATATTTTTAAAAAATTCATAATTTTTTAGACATAATTTAAACTACACTAAAATAATTGTATTCATCAGATAAAACAAAGAGTAAAAAAATGAAGTGACCCCAGTGGAAGACACCAACTGTCTCACATACATCTGATGACTTTAAATAAGGAAGGAAAATAGCCGAGGAATTTGAAAAAAAATCTGTGAGTTTTTTTTGGCTTTTTTCAATTTTTTTATTTGAAAAATCTGTTTTATATAGTAAGTATGTACATGTCCAATAACCATAAAAATTCAGAACACATTTAGAAATGAGAAAAATATATAAAATGAAGTTGTAAGCCAGACAAACAGTATTGATGAACACATGGGACAACCGAACACAAACTCAAGATGAAGTATAAGTTGTTATTTCTTTGGAGAAAATGGCTATGAAAGAGGTAAAATATTATCTATCATAGGTATAAATTTATGTTGTGATAACACAGAAGACACAGAAATAATAACATAAGAAGCCGAAATCCTGGGAACGGAGACAAGAGGAGATACATTCAGGAAGTGACAAATGATTATGTGGCCTAGGTGACAGTCAACCTCAAGGTCTTTTATGAGTAGTTAACAGTGGAGCACGGGCTAAGTTTTGCATAGATATCATATGCCTGTGATATTTTACCTGGACATAAAGTTTGCAAAGGAAATAGGTACAACTTATTAGAAAATAAAAATTCAGAGAGGCACATATAAGTGACCAAGTAACATATACCATTTGTGTTGAAAAAATTGTAAACATAACCTTTTCCTCCTAAGTTAATTAATATTATCTCATCAGAATTTCAACATGCTTAATTTTTAATAGAAGGAAAAGAACCACAAAACCTTGGAATTTTTCTTAAAGGTTTAATATATGCATGCATAAATAGATAATATATTTATGTACATGTGTGTATCCATAGTATATATAATTTTAACCTAGAAGTAAGAGCAATAATATGGGCTATTATTATATGATACTAACACATGGTATGTAACTCTAATACTATAATAACAAACTCCAAGGAATCCCAATATAAGTAAGACCCATTGATGGATTTATATGGATGTGAGGTTTGTATTAAGAGCAACAGAAACACATGTATCAACCCAACCATATTTAAAAAAAAACACTATTAGTAGAGAAATATAACCAAAGACTGAGAGCTCTGGCATCCAGAATGGGTGTGCAGTTCTTCCTAAGCTCCCCACTCTCACCCCAGCTCATCCTGTCTACAAGGTCCACCTCCTGGAGGGAGTTTTAATACCCACCAAGTGTCTTGGTCTCAATGTATCCCACTTCAAGGAAGTGATCCTAAGCCCGAGAACTCTAGAAGCAGAGGAGGCTGGGCCTGTGCAAATGGCAATGAATCACTGTCAAAACAAACTTTTTAAGGTGGGTGCACAAGCACTTCATCGGATCTCAATTCCCCCCATTAATGAAGAGTTAAAAGCCACAAGCCACTGTTACCCCAGAAGAGGTTTGAACATTCTTCCGGTGGTGACTTGAACCCCACCAGGGAGTGGTTACTGCACACAGCAGACCTCCCTCCCATAGCTTCAGTACAGAATAAAGCCATGCCGGACAACAGTGTTTGAAAAGACCTGGATAAGGCAAATGAGGAATCCTGGTACAATGCTAATGAGAATATAAATTATGCAAAACAGTTTGTGTTCCATTTCAAAAATCTAAGCAGAACTACCATCTAACGCAAACATTATGATACTGGTTATGTATTCAAATAGCAATCAATTTGCCAGAGAAATGGCATCATTCCCGTGTGTGCTGCAGCATCAGTCCCTCTCACAGACCAGACACGGAAACAACTGAGGCTCCTTTTAGATGACAGTATACCAAGACCTTCCTTCCAGTAGCAGGACATCCAGGTGCTTCCCTGAGGGCTGCACCCCCACACCTCAGAATGCCTCCTAGAGGAGGAGAGGACCCAGTACCCTAGAATAAGAGCAGTAAGATTGGCTATCATTACATGACACGAACATGCAGTTTATACCTCGAATACAGTGATAACTGTCCAAGGGTCTCAACGCTGTATATCATCCACCGATAGATGTATCGTTAAGAACAACAGAAAGACATATTGATATAACCATATGAAAAATGCATTACTAATTAATCGAAAACATACACACAACCAGCAGCAAATAAAGCAGTGGACCTCTTGGCAGACTGATGGGACCTTGGCACTTTCTATGCCCTCCCTGAAGCTCACCCCACATTTCAGGTCTACTCAGTGTTACTAATTAATCCAAGAGACCAAAGACTGGGGACTAGGCAATTACAAGAACTTGGTGTCAGGCAGTTCTGAAACTTACCACCTGGAAAAGACATGAAGGCAGATGAAGACTCTCACAGTTCCCAATGAGAGGGAACACAAAGATATCTCATAAGCTGTCCTGTTCTGGGGGCGGGGAGGGCAAAAAGGAACAGTTTCTTTGTAACAGGAACTCAAGTAATTCTTCTCCTGAAATGTTCATAGGCAAACATCCTTGGGACTAGAGAGGCAGCTCAGCAGTTAAGAGCAGTTGCTGCTCTTCCAGAGGACCTGGGACTTGGTTCCCAGCACCCATATTAGGTAGCTCACAACCTGCGGCAACTCCAGTTCAGGGATCATAGCCCCTCTCTGGCACTGCTCTCACTGGTGCACATGCATATATACACTCAGGCACAAATACACACACACACACACACACACACACACACACACACAGACACACACATATGCACGCACGCACATACGCGCTTAAAAATGTTAAAATCCACTTCTGTGGTACCTGGAAGAAAACAAAACATTTTTTTTTTTTGAAAAATATTGTGTTTGAGATATACCATGAGGAGCAAATGCTCCGGAGGCGTTCGGTGTAGCCTTTCTGGGGAGCACCTGTGGGAAGCCAGGGGCGCTCACAACGGTGGAAGGGGAAGTAACAGTGTTTGGGAGTGTGGGCGGGGATGTGGAATTTGAAGAACCAGGTACCCAGACTTTAGAGGAGCTGGCCTAGGTTCTGGATTTGAGATCCTGCTTCCAATGCATCTGTAAAGTCCAGGGACTAGGTGGAACATGGAGAGGATGAAGGGGCTGGGAATCTAGGGAACATACATAGCTCCTTCCGTGAATGAACGTCACACTGAGAGACTCTCCCCTGATGAGCCACCAGTCCTCGCCACAAGTGATCCAGAGCAAACGGTCTGTCAGCGTAGAGCTGCCCTTGCTGGGAGGGCTCCAGAGCCGGCCGCAGTCGCCACAGCGGAGGGGACAGTCCCCTGGGCTGGACCCTGCACGGCCGCCCGCTCCGCCTGGCCGCGGACCCTGCTCCGCCGCAGCGCTTCCTGCTCGCGCACCGCCACCTCCGGGCGCCACACGCACACTCACCATATCCGCCTCTCGGTGCCGCCGGCGCCCTCCTACCATCGCCCTGCACCCACGGCGTCACC
Organism: Arvicola amphibius; assembly: GCF_903992535.2. NCBI lineage: Eukaryota > Metazoa > Chordata > Mammalia > Rodentia > Cricetidae > Arvicola > Arvicola amphibius. The sequence continues at coordinate 97,016,343 of NC_052056.1, read as the reverse complement.
GCGCCACCAAAGCTGCGCAGGAGCTTCCCGGGCAGCAGACACACAGCCCAAGATGGAGGGTCCCAGACAAAGGCCTGGTGACAGGCAGAGCCCGCCCCCGTCCACCGTCTGTGTGTCTGATTGGACATGCCTCAGCCCACGGCTTTCGATTGGGCAGGGCTTCAGGTCCTGCCCACTGAGTGACAGTAGTTGTCGCCAACGCACGGTTAAAGGAGCCTAGGATGACAGGGTCTCAGGTACAGCTGCTGGGGACTCTGGCTCCTGTCAGGTATGTGTGTATTAGTCACAAACGGGAAGAAGATATCAGTTTTCAAAGTTTCAAATTTTCTGAACTCTATTCTCATTAACTTGGTCTTCAAAATAGAAAGAGCTATCTAATGCATTTTTTTTTTTTTTTTTGTATTCAGACTAAAAATTGGAAAGAAACAAGCGAAGTCAATTTTGGTGGCACACGCCTGTATGTACTTTTAGAACTTGCAAGGTAAAGGCCGGGAAATTGCAATCTCAAATCCAGTTTGGCTACAAGATGAGTTTTATGCCATCCTGGAATGCATATGTAGACCCTGTCTCAAAACAAAGAACTACAACCCATGAAACGGATGGTAATGGCCCAATGCACTTAAACATATTTTTATAATCTTATCAGTGTAAAATTGGCCACTTTTGTTCTGTTGGGACAAAAAAAATCTTCCAAACTCAGCAAATGTTTTAAGGTTGTATCTCATCTCAGTTTAGAACAGCTACAACATCCTTTTGAGAGCTGCGACTCTCCTGATCTCAGGAAGTAGAAGGAACTGTTATACCAAAGGGGAGGGAATAGAAGTTCCTATTGGTATTTCTTCTGAAGCCCAGAGAGGAGAACCAGAGCAGCCTAAAAGAGAGCAGAGAACTTCAATCAGAACTGCCCAAAAGTAAACCACTGCTTCCCAACAGCTGTTGAAGACAGGCCTATTCTTCCAGAGATTGGACAGAGGCAGGCAGGGATTGTGGAGTCGTGAGAGGAGAAAATGTTATGTCTTTATATCTATCTACAGCCTTGGTCTGTAGAGTTTAACAAAAGATAACCTTCCAATTTTGCTCTTTGTTCTAATGATCAAGCTGTGGGTATTGCTTCCTTCCTTGATGTGGGATATTGTGTGATTTCTGGAACAGTATCATATTTCTGTGAACTCAACAACATCTAACGAAAGGAAAGGGAAATCGGTGTTTAACATGAAACCTATTGTTAGCCAGGTAACTTGTAAGCAACATGTCATTCAGTCCTGGCAACCTGCTTTTATTTATAGTCCAAGGAATGATCTGTGGAAGCCATACTTCTGGTTGTGAATAAGTGTGCTTCTTGAGCATACGGGAAGCAGAAAAAAATAATAAAAGATAAATTGCATGGAGCTGATCAAGAGAAGCAGAAGGTAGATAGCAAAAACATCTTTAAAGTGGGAGTTTATAATAACCAGCAAGGACAACTGAAGGGGTCTGAGTGAGAAGCAAACAGGCTGGAGAAATGGCTTAGCCCTTGACGTGCCATCCCAAGGACCACAGTTCGAATCCAGCACCCACACAGGTGGCTCAAGAACACCTGTAACTTCAATCCTAAGGGGTCCTATACCCTCTTCTAGCCTCCAGGGCGCCTGTATGTACACGTATGCATACACTTACACAGACACATAAATGAATACACATAAAATAAATAAATAAACACAGGGAGGAGGAGGGAGGTCCAAAGTAACAACACTAAAAATTGTGTTTACAAACAGGCAGCAAACATTGGCGAGGGGATTTACTGGGGTTCCTGATCTAGATCTTTGTCTCCTCAAATGAGCCCCAGCCTCTCTTTCCTACTGCAAGCATTTTTACAACCGTGGAATGAACCATAGTGAAGTTTGTTGGAAGTGGTTTAGCTTTCAGCGTTTCTGAATGATGCACTATGTTTAATAATCTAGCATGCTTGCCATGTTTTTGCTGTCCTTGTTACAGAGCCCGGGAGCCAGCCTGTCTCAGAATAAGGAGTTTTGGAGAAGGGAGGACTTCCTTACCCCTCAAATCTGCTTTCAATACGCTTAAGGTAGCACATGATAATTTGACTTGGCCAGCGTTCTGTTGCTGTGAAGAGACACCATGGCTTTATATTGGGACTGGTTTACAGTTTCAGAGGGTGAGTCCATTATTAGCCTGGCGGGAAGAGTGGTGGCATGCCAGCAGACATGGTGCTCGAAAGGAGGTTGAGAGTTTTATATCCAATCCACAGTCAGCAGGAAGAGAGAGCCACTGGGCCTCACTTGGGCTTTTGACACCCCAAAGCCCACTCCCAGTGATATGCTTCCTTCATCTAGGCCACACTTACTCCGACAAGGCCTTACCTCCTCGTCTTAATCTCTCAAGTAGCACCACTTCCTAATGACCAGGCATTCAAATATGTGACCCTTTGGGGGACGTTCCTATTCAAACTACCACAATGCCCAGAAAGAAAAAGGTGGAGAATGATAGAGGAAGACGCTTGTAATCAACCTCTAGCTTTTCCATGTACTCACAGGTGAGAGTACCTACACAATACAAACACACACACACACACATATTATATGTATGTATATATAAATATATATTAATATATTATATCCCTAATAGACCAAAAGTCCCAACTGTTTAACAACTGGACTCAGGGGACTCCAAATGCAAACACCTTCACTCAGACATAAGACTCGTGTTTTTGTTTCTTTTAGATCTTCGATAGCTTCCTCGGTTGATATTGTTCCAAATTCTCATTATGTTTACTTATAAAGCATTTATTTGTTTTATTTATTTTAATTAGTCTGTATCTATGTGAGTATATGCCATGTATGTGTTTGTACTTGCAGAGGTCAGAAGGATAGGATATTCTTTGTGTTTTGGGTTTTACTTAAGACAGGGTCTCTCTCTGTCCTGGATCTCTCTGCATGGGTCAGGCTGAACTTGAATTCACAGAGATAGGCTTGCCTCTGCCTCCCGAGTGCTGGAATCAAAAGGTGTGCACCACTGGGCCTGTATCAGAAGAAGGCATTAGATCTACGGCAACTAGAGTTTGGGGTGGTTGTGAGCTGTCTGATGTGGGTATGGAAACTTAACCCTCGTCTTCTACAAGAGCAGCAAAATGCTCTTACCTGCTGAGCCATCTCTCTAGCTCCTGCAGATTTTTTAAGTTGGCATGAAAATATTTGTCGCTGCTTTGTGGCTTTCTAGTCTTAACTGAACTACTTAATTTCAATCCTCTGCTGTATTCAACTGTTCATGTTGTTTCTGATTGAGCTCGGTTTCCCAAGCACCCACTGTGTGCACTGATTCGTGTTAATCGGTAAGTGTCGGCTGAAGGCTTTGCTGGGAAAAAACAATCTCATACAAACTTAAAACTGCCCAGTGCAGTCACACACACCTTTAATCTTAGCTCTCCGAAGACAGAGGCTGGCAGAGCTCCCTGATTTTGAGGCCAGCAGGGTCTACATAACTAGTTCCAGCCACAGATACATAGTGAGACCCTGTTGCAAAAAAAAAAAAGAAAGATACTGAACATTATACTGTGGGCATGACAATATGGATGCACTCACGAACTCACTGAAGCTGGAGAAGCCTGTAAGAGATAAAGCCAGTCGACATTTCAGAATGGGAGCCACCCTCTCCCAACATTAGATGAGGAGCTATTTATAGTCGAATGCTTCTGGGGGAGGGAGAATCAGTTTTCTTTAAGAGTAAGAGTATGGACCACGTTAGGTCAACCACCTCCTGTGGATGACTCCACATCCATGAGCATACAGGCCGCACAATTTGAATGGGAGAGGGCTAGCTCAGCATTGGAAGGGGTTAGGGGAAGTGGGGTTAAAGGAACATAGGCAGACGGGGAAATAGAAGGCAGCCTCCTTGAGATGGTGGCTTCTTGTTCCTAGAAGACATTATCAGGGGGAATGAAAGCAAGGATAGGTATCTAAACAGGACCAGTAGGGGGAAGGGGAGAACTCAGGGACCCCCATGAAATACCAAAGCCAATGTCCACTGAGCAGTGGGCAACCACCCAGGCTTGTGGCTCCTCCCACCCTTAAAGAAAAAAAAGCAGTTACTTTTACTTTCCTTGTGGCTTGGTCTTCTCTCTTCCCAGATATTCAATTCTTTGTCTGTTCAAGGAAATGAGCTCAGAAAACCACCCCAGGAACTACCTGCCAGCATCCCTGTTACAGCTGGGTGATGATGGATCAAGAAGTGGGCAGAGTCCCAAGCGAATATGATGAAAATACATAGTGTATGTAAAAAAAAAATGGGTAACTTCTTAAAAAAGTGTATGGGGGTGGGTGAGACTAGTGAGCGGGCTCAATTGGTAAAGGCACAGGCCTCTAGGCCTGACAAGCTGAGTCAAATCCCCAGGACCCATAGGGTAGGTGAGAATCGACTCCTTCAAGTTGTTCTCTGACCTCTATATATGCACACCAGGGCATGTTGACACTCATAAGCACATACACATTCACCCCAAAAACTAACCAGCAGGTAATTTCTGAGGTAGCCTTGATAGGGTTGCAGTAAAGTAAAAATCTAGCTCATAAGGATTCAAGAAGACAGGACATCTTTACTGTAAACAAAGTTAAGTCTTGCTAGGTAGTCCTTGGTTATGCCAGGGAAAAGCAATGAGGTCTTCCCAAGATCATTTACATTCAACCTTCGAGCATAACCCAGACTCAGTTCTTTGGAGCAAACCATTTAACCTACTTGCCAAAGGTCATGGAGACAGGCTCAGTGACAATGCGAGCTTTGCTTATATACGTGTGTGTGTGTGTGTGTGTGTGTGTGTGTGTGTGAGAGAGAGAGAGAGAGAGAGAGAGAGAGAGAGAGAGAGAGAGAGAAATCTAGTTCTGTTAAAGCATCAGCTATAGGTTCCATAACCTAATATTACAGACTTTTGAAAACTGGCATCTTATTTCTATTTGTGACTAGTATGTGTGTACACACACACACACACACACACACACACACACATATATAATTCATAAGCTTATATGATATTAGACATGAGGTTCTGAGGGTAAGTCGCGAATGCCCAATTACAGGAATATATTGTGCTTCACAAGCTCTCCCTGCCTTAAAATTGGTTGCAGTCAAGAACCTGTCATCCTGGACTCCTTTAGCCCTGCGTTGGCGCCAACCACTGTCACTCAGCGGGCAGGACGCGAAGCCCTGTCCAATCGAAAGCCCTGGGCTGAGACATGCCCAATCAGACACACAGGCAGAGGGTGGGGGCGGGCTTTGGCGGCCGCCTGGCCTTTGTCTAGGAGTCGCCATCTTGGGCTGTGTGTATGCTGCCCGGGGAGCTTCTGCGCGGCCTTGGTGACGCCGTGGGTGCGGGGCGATGGTAGGAGGGCGCCCGCGGCCCCGAGAAGCGGACCCGGTGAGTGTGCGTGTGGCGCCCGGAGGTGGCGGTGCGCGAGCAGGAAGCGCTGCGGCGGAGCGGGGTCCGCGGCCAGGCGGAGCGGGCGGCCGTGCAAGGTCCCCTGGGCTGTGGGGCTGTCCCTCCGCTGTGGCGACTGCGGCCCGCTCACAAGGAGCGCAGCCCTGTGCTGGCTGCCTGGCTCCTGCAGGTTGTCTTTGATTTTGTTCTTCTTATTCTGTGAGGTTTTTCCTGGAGACGAACTCTCGTCCACCGGATGCTTAAACCCCCACCCCTTCCTGTGACTTCGCCTGTTTCCTCTAATTTTCTGGAAGGTTTGGTCCTTGGAGTCCCAAATCCAGAATCGCGAATACCAGCTCCTCCCTTCCTTGTTCCGCGTGAGCACTTGCCCCAGATTTACCTCTCTTCCTCTGTTCTCAAACACCAACTTCCAGTTTCCGTTATGTTAACTGTTCCCCATTGTACATTTCACATATACATTATTGTATGATTGGTTTTTTTTTAAAAAAAAAAAATCCAGAGGACTAGAGAAAAATAATCTCTCAAAGACTATATAAAACTTTCCTGTGAATATAACACGGAAAGAGAGGAAAACAAGTCATTTGACTCCTGAACTTTGTGCAGAACGTTACTGAGTTTCACACGAATGCTTTGTGAATGTTTTAGCCTGCAGGTTACAGCAACAAAAAGTAACACCTGTTAACGTTTTGCATACCTAAGTATCTGAGAATAACAATAGAATGGAGCTTTTAGTGCTGGCCATGACCACACATGTCCTCATGAGGTCCGTTGTAGTATTTTGAGGTCCTCACCCTTGGACGAACCCTAAGCACTGCAGTGTTTGAATTTAGTGAGTGTCATAGCTTTAGTTTGGATGACACTTTCCCTCGTGTGGTGCTCATCATGCTCACTGAAGCTAGGGGAAAACTACCTTATGCAGGCTAGGACACATCTGGTGTTGGGTTCAGTCAGGGACAAAGTAATTGCAGAGTTGAGCAAATGATACTGATTAGGTAACCTACGTGAATAACTAAGACAGAAACACAACTTAGCAGTACATTTATTTTGTTTATATGTATATGTGTGTCTCTGTGGGAGTGTATGCCATTAGCATGCAGGTGCCTCAGAGGCCAGAAGAGGCATTGGATATCCTGGAGCTGGGCTTACAAGTTGTTGTGAGCTGCCTGACATCGATGCTGGGAACTGAACTTGGGTCCTCTGGAAGACCAGCAAGTATTATAAAGTGCTGAGCCATGTCTCTGGCGCCAAGATTTCTATATTACCTCAAGACCAGCTTACAGATTAGTCAACAAAAGATAATGGTTTAAAAAGCAATAGGTTTGGCCTTCCTCTCACATCGCATACTACTGGAAAGCATGAAAGAGCACTGACTTCTAGGTGGGCCCGTGCAGCCATTCCAGTGCACTGGCCCATTGCGGCTTTAATTTTGAGGATTTTAAGTCTTTCTGGGGGGTTAGGAATGGGAGGGAGTTCAGGGTCCTAGAAACTTTCTCAGTGTGCCGTGTGTATTTGCTTCATTGCTGTATCTGTTTCAAGTGTTTGAACACAGCTTTGCCTAGTGAAAAAAAAAATCAAAGACCAAATTCAGGATATTAGCTGTGTCTTTCTCCAAATTCCAACAGGAGGAAATGCTTTCTCTAATCATGTCTTCAGGGCACCTTCACAATAGGATGTTCCAGGCACAGTGATTTGTTTTTATCTGTACAGGAAATCATAAATTACTTGCAAGTACTAAAAATGGTGCAAGTGATTGGCACACCTGTTTGTTTTAGGCATGTTTTCAAATTTCTCTTGTGATCAGAAATCAGAAATGTAAGTTGCTCCTTTATTTCTTGAGTTCTGCTACTAGGGTACGTGTTCATTGTCTAGGACTGAAAAGGACAAGGTCAGTAACGTGAGTCATGTTGTCTGGTGGTGACACATGGCAGCGTTTGTATCTTGTCCTGGATCACATTGGCTTTTTTCTTTTTTAAGAGTATTTTAAGGACTTGAGAGATGTCTCCATTGAAGGGTACACTCACAACCAAAACATACACCTTTTTTTTTTTTTTTTTTAAATTCTTCGTTTCATACATGAGTACAATGTGTCGTAATCATACTACCCCTGCTCCCCTCAGGCACCACTTATAGGCCCTCCTTCTACCTTAATGTTCTCGTTTTTTACTGTAACTCAAGAGTCCAGTTAGTTAGGTCAGCTGTTTAGTACTTGTAGGGAGAAGTTCCTTGACATGGAACAGGTGCAGAAACTTCATCTGCAAGGAGCGGCCGAATGATACTGAGTGTCAGAATGTCAGCAAGTCGCCATTAGTTCTCCAGATTTGTAACCAGGACAGTCCCATCGAAAGGGAGTTATTTCCTGAACCTTGGATTCAGGGTTCCCTTTTTGGCACATTGCTTGTGAAGCTGTGTTTGGTACCTGCACTGCAAAGGCCTTGGAATACATTCATCCTTTCTTTCAGATCTCTCCCATCTCCCTGAGAGGAAGGCCACAGTAGGGCACTGGTGGTTGAGAATCGAGGAGAATCAAGATGCTCCAAATGACAGTCAAGTCACTCTCTGACGCTCAGCTGCCTCTTCAACCATCAGGTAGGTGAACTTACCAAAAAGAGCCCACCTGATCCTAGCCTAAATTACGGGCCAGCCCAATCATACTGTATGTAATAGTATTTTAAGGGGCTTGTTATCTAGTGCAAATAATTATCACCCCTTATGATAGATAGGATTCCAAAAATTAATGACACCTTGCTTATATTGGCAAAACAATAGATGATTTATAGGTACCGATTTCCTCTTACTGAAAGATACTGTTAGGTCACACGGAAATACATGTAGACGTGTAAACACATGATTGGTGTTCAACTCACCATACCTGTTATGCTGGCTTTTTCCATTTATGGGTTGGTGACTCTCCTGTTACTTAGGAACCTAGAGAGGCAGCCCCTCCTGTACAACCGAAGGCGTTGGGTTGAGGAATGTCTAGTCAGACAGATAACAGTAGGGGGCAGGCTTTCCCAGTCTTGGTAGGACCTTATGCGTCCCTAGGCTCAGTCTCCTCTACTCTGGAGGTCTAGGTGGCTGTGCTGTAGACCCTGTTGCCCTGTGACGTGCTGGTGTGGGGAGTTCCATAGGGAGGACGCTCGATGCCCTGGAAGCCAGAAATGGTGAGTGTGCGGGCCAGCGTCTTATACCAGGGACTGTAATTGGTGGGAATTGTTTGTGGCTCTGGAATCAATAGGCTGGGAACCCTATACTGGGTGTCTGAGCCCCAGGTCCCCTCTTTCTGTGGGGTGGGTGATGGGCTGGTACTTGGGACCCAGGTGGCCTGTCTCATTCCTGCAAGGTGACTTCAGCTCCTATTGGAGCTCTCTCTGTGCCTTTAGTTCCCTACCAACTTCAGGGCAGCAGGCCGGACCATCTGTGGGCACAGGGGGTATTGTGTTCTGTTCTCAGATGATTACAAACATTCTAACTATCACGAATTTGACTTTTAACATAATCGATACAGCTTTAAAAATTATTTCAGAATTTCATATTATACTTTGATCAATCCCCCATTATCCTTTTGAACATCCCCCTGAACATTTCTTCCCAATAAGCCTTTCTCTTCCTTTTCTGTACTGAAGTTTTTAATAGCCCTCTGCATTTAAGGAGGGTTGCTGGCATGAGTGCAGGTAGGGGATGATTGGTTGCAAGGGCAGTTGAGTCCGTGGCAACACCACTAAGGAGTACTCAGCATTCATTAGCTGTCCACACTCCTTGAGGAACGATGGGACCTTGTGAGTGCTGCCTCCTCCGTGGTGGATTGCAGTGGGCCACTTCTTGTGTAGGCAGCCGCTGCCAGTCTGTTTCCCCCAAGAAGACTTTGCTCTCCTCTCTGGGTTGCTTCTACTTCTCACTGCATTTCAGCTTCCACTCTCCTCTCGTGTTTCTCGGTGTTCTCCCCTCTGTTCAGAAGAAAGTCTGTCTTTTGTTACTCTGGTCATCTCGTTCTTGGAGTCACCTGTAGACAGCTTGTAGTCCTCCATCTGACCCCCAAAAATCCCAATTTTCAATCTGTTTCATTCTTCTTTCTTACTTGACTTTTTTTAAAAAAGGGTTTAAAAACTGTGTTAAACTTGGAATTCACAAATGCTAGCTGACTGCTGTGGAACTGAGCTACATTCCTAGCCCACAGAGCATTTTTTTTTTTCCATTTGTTTTCTGCCTGAACTAGAGGAGGCAATTTTTAAACTATTTTAAAGCATAAAGATGAGATGGAAACATGTTTAGATTTTAGTACTGCATGTTCTTAGATGTCTGCTGGTTCCTTGCTCCTTTCTTCTATGCATATCAACTGGCATGTGTGTAATCTCCATTTGTAACTGTGTATTAGTCTCCAAACGCGATGGCTGGTACCTGAAATATACTATTGTTGTTTATGTTTATTTCCCTGTGGTAAGCCTCGTATTACATTGTTATCCTAAATAATATAAGTAAAATGTAACTTAAGTTACATCACTGGTAGGGACTAAGTGTCATTTTTTATTTAGAGTTTGTTCAGTTTTAGTTAGCATTTAAGACAGTTTATAACAGCATCCTTACACTGCTTGTTATTTCTGGTGATGTTTATAATGATGATTAATTTTCCAGGAAGGTTTTTTTTTTTTTCTACTCATACTAACCTATCCATCAACAGCATAAGAGTGTTTACTTCTCTTAAAGAGGAAGAAGATTTATTTAAATCTCTGTGTGGTACATTCTTAGCCTCACGCCAAAGGGAAAATGTGAACTTGTGGGTGACACCTCTGACTTCTGCTTAGAATACTGTGCATACCTTCCATGTGGCTCCTCCAGCTTCTCAGAAGACTGTACATCACTTGCATTCACAGTGTAGAGGGAGCCCAGACAGCAAAGGGAGGCACCAAGTTGGCTTATGTGAATGTTGTGTTTTTTCAGTATCTCACTTGGATAAAGGCATGGCAGTCAGGGCTATGGATGAAGTGTTTATCCTTGCCCCAGAACTTCTCTATTGAAGCCTGTATCCAAATCCACATGCCAACTGTATCTGCAGATAGGGCTTATCGGAGGTAATTAGCATTAAATGAGCAAATGTGTGTGAGATGCTAACACAATACAGCTGAACTTCCTTATCCAAAAGAAGAGGAAGGGCTGGGTGTTAGCACAGTGTAAGAGCATTATTTAAGGCATCCCCCTGAAGAAATTAAAAGAAGGGAGAAGTATTTAGTTTTTTTGCATGGAAAGACATTCTGATTGGGCTGTCACGTGGTTATCAGGAAAGGAGAGTTTATCAGGTACAGAACCACCTGCAGTCTTTGCTATTAACTGACACAACTGTGAAAACAATTATCTTTCACCCATTATCTATAAGTTTTTATTGTAACCCATAGCAACTAATGCAGGGGGAAGAATTAGATTTGGAAGCACGGGAATTTAACCTGTACTACTCTTGCTATTTTTGTGTTGATTTTTTTCAAGAATTGTTTATTATTATTATTATTATTATCATTATCATTATCATCATTATTATTATTATTTGGCATGTACCTGGAGATCAGAGAACAACTTTTGAGAGTTTGATCTTCATATGGAGCCTAAGGATTGAACCCAGGTCATCAGATTTTTTAATGGACATCTTTACCATCTTGCCAGTGTATAAATTTTTTATAACAACATTGAAATCAACAGACCTAAGGAAAATTAATGATATTGCAATAAAGACATTATCTAGTTATTGTATTTTTGTGATAATTTTACATCCGTGAATGTAGTGTTTAGTTTTTTTTTTTATAATCTTAGTTTTATTATCTGAGAAGTTGTTTTTGTTACTAAAGTAGGTACCTTTAATTCAGTATTTTGTTATTGTCTGAACATATTCTTATATGTAAACATTTTCTGTGATGACTAATCTTGCTTGTCAGTTTGACATACCTAGGAAGAGGGAATTTTAATTGAAAAATTGCCTCCATTAAATTGACCTGTGGTCATGTCTGTTGGGAATTTTCTTGATTGCTGATTGATGTAGGGCTCCCAGCTCGCTGTGAGTGGTGCCTTCATGGGCAGGTGGGCCTGCGCTGTGTAAGGAAGGCAGCTGAGTAAGCCAGAGGGAGCGAGTCAGTAAACTTCCTTCCTCTGTGGTTCCTGCTTGAGCTCTTTCTTGGCTTGGCATCCCTTGATGATAGGCTCTATCTAACTTGAAAGATGTTGTAAATTCTTTTTCCCACAGCTGCTTTTGTTCAATGTTTTATCGAAGCATAGAAAGCAATTAAAATGGTTTCTTGTGCAGTTTATTTAGGCATTGCTGGATATTGAAACCAGGAAGCTGTGTGCTAGGAAAGCCCTCTGCCACTGACCCACATCCCAGCCCTTGTGCCATTTCTGTAGAGTGTTTATTGAATCCTCCTATTTGGAATAATGTCTAGGGAGTTCGCTTGGGATTTAGGTAGATGTTGTAAAGATGATGCTCGCTCTTATGTTTTGTTAGATTTTCCAGTACTCATTATAGAGTGCTGAATACTTTTGTGATTGAGCACAAAAGTTAACCCTCTAGTTGTGTGAATATTTCTTGGGAAGACATCAAATTTCCATTCACCCTTAAAAACACCAATGACAGGTGAAAAAAACTATTCCACTTAAGTCCTGGTGAACCAGTGAGCTTAGTTAGAGTTACTTAATAGGCACATGGGTAATATTAAGCAGTTACAAAATTGAAGGGAATGACTTTCTGCTAGATGTCTATAAATCTTTGAGAATGTTTGGCGCCTTGTGAATGCCTCTCCTTGTAACCATCAATTGCCTATAAATCAGAGGTCAGAGTTAGTGATGTAGATGGTCAGTTGGCTCATGTAATTTACATAATTTATGGAACCCCAAGCCTTTTTTAAAAAAATACCTTTTGATTTAGGAAATGGGTAAAATAGTCACTTTTTTGTGGACCCTAGCAGTTTTTTTGAATTAGTAAAAAAAATACAAGAATGACCATAACTGCAATTATTTTTATAGCAGGTTTAATTTTTAAAAGTTTTATGTATATTGGTGTGTGGACATTTTGTCTGCATGTCTATGTGACAGGAGTGTGCTTGTGCCCTTAAACATCTTTTGATCCTCTGAATTGGAATTCTAGATGACTGTGACCAGAATGTGGGAATCAAATTTTGGTCCACTGGGAGAACAGCCAGTGCTCTTAACTGCTTAGCCATTTTGCCAGCCTCTGAACAGTTATTTATGTATGTAATGAACTACTAACAAATCCATGAAATTAAACTTCTAGAATTACTTAAGTGCAAAATCATTGGATAATAAATGATTTGAACATTTACTGGTATTTTCACTTATCACAACATGAGAATTCACAGATATGGTATTCTGTGTGGTTCTGTTAGCTTGTCTTGTGTCCTTTGTGCTATCATAACTGGACTTCTGTTGCTTCTTGTTCGTGAGAACACATCCATGTAAACATTTATGAATTCTGCTGTATGTAAGTAACAAATGTTTTCTACTTCATCATTCTGTTGTACATGAACATTAACTTTTTGTACACATCAACAATGTGTTTGTACTTGTGTCTTTGAACTATATCATGTTCTTTCCTAAGAATTTTATTAATTCTATTCTTTCTACTAAAAAAGATTATTCAGCATCCATAAGGGAAACTGGGTAATTACATATTCTTGAATTATATTAAATTCATGTTTAGGTAAGTTTTGTGTTATGTTAGACAGATACCCATATAGAAGGATGAGCTCCTAGGCTGAAGAGAAATGTGTCATTACAGGGGTTGGTGTCATTTGAGGATATAGCTGTGGAATTCACGTGCCAGGAATGGGAGGAGCTGAGTGAAGGTCAGAGGACCCTCTACAGGGATGTGATGCTGGAGAACTACAGCAACTTGCTGTTCTTGGGTGAGTGAAGAATGGAATGTAAACTCTTTATCATTGATGTCTCCTGAAATGAAGATATTTTCTTTTTTTCTCTCTGCCTGACTTAGTAATTTAACATTTCCCATTTACAGGGCACTGCAAGACCAAACCTGAGTTGATCTTCAATTTGGAGCAATCATGGATTGTAGGAGAAGCCTCAGACCAGAGCATCCCAGGTACATCAGTGCAAAATATTTAGAGATTAGGATGATGAGAACTAATCAGATATGGTCACCAAATTTACCCACCCCAGCCCTAAAAATGGCTAATCTTGTATATTAGACATTTGTCTAATACACTCTCCAAAGAAGACTGTTTTTGTTGTTGTTACTGAACTGTTTTTTTTAGACCAATTATAAATCCTATGTTGTTTTTAAACTTACTATAAATCTTATGTGGATCTTGGAGAAAGAACATTTATAGTGCTAATTTAGGAAAAGTCTAATAAACTGAGTTGTAAGGAAGTAGCTTTGCATTTATGTTTATTGAGGTAATTTAACTATGAGATGAGTATTTTCCAAGTTTGCTACATAATATATAGGTGACTAACAGACTTGATAATAGTCATGAATATTAAATAACAGAGTTACAAATTAAAAATGAGTAGCTTAAGGCTACTATTTAATCAGTTATTTGGCAGTTACAGGTGGAATTTGCATGAATAGCATCAGAATGCTCCATAGTAAAGCTGTAGATTAAAAATGTTTTAGGATTCTCTGAAATAAAGAGAGATATGGTAAAAGGAGAAAATATTCCAAGTCTCCTGGGCAGCTGAAAAGCAAAAGTATAATATGTGAGCATGCACACACACACACCACACCACACCACACCTGATACCACACCACATCGTACCACACCACACCAAGAGGAGATAGCCTCTCACTATTTCCCTGTGCAGAGGAAAACCAAAAGCCGTAAGCATAAGAGAAGCCTGGAGTGTGTAGTCAGCCTTAGGGACAACTAGACACAGGAGAAACGAATAGTTTTCAGAAGGCTTAAATCCAGTTGAGCATTCCTTGTCTTAAAGTAAATTCTTCATAATAGACTAGCACTAGAGAAGAAATCAGTTATAGTGCTATACCTAGACTCCAACTTGAGAGAGGCATTTGAGAGGGCACTCATTCAGTTTTTGAGACTGAGCTATGCTATAGACATGAAATCAATTAATCACAGATTGTAGAGGGTATAGACATGTTATCACTATTATTAATTTAGCAAACCAGACGACTTTTTAAGATAAAGATTTAATGTATATCTTCCAATAAGAATCCTAAATCTAAGTATTTTAAACTTTAAAGCAGATGACTAGAACAGAATAAAAACTAAGATCTTGTTTGCTCTCTGCAGCATTTCCTGTCACTGGCAGAAGTGCATATGGATTTAAAATAAGAACAATGTTTCTTAAACAATGTAAGGGACTCATCAGTAGCTCTACTCACATGAGTAAGCCAACTTCATGATTATTTAGCTTAGAAGGTATAAAGAAATTTACTGAATATTCATAAAGAAACCAATCCTTTAAAATACAATTATTTCATAATTATTTCAAATGTTTATGCACTGAATATTGGTGTGCTGAGTTCCATAAGAAATTATTTCTAGACACAAAGGAAGACAGAAGTTCTGGATAGAGCAATAGCGAGTGACTTCAGTATTCCAGGAGTGTATAATATACCACTAATTAATATAACAAATTTGAACTAGACAATATCCCCTTTCATGAGTGAAATAAATACTGGAGTTGAGTGATTAAAATAGTCTACTATCATAAATAACTAACTCAGGAACAGGATTTAACAGAAACTTTATAGTTAACAGAGTGCATCAGTGTAACTAAAGAGACATCTACAGTATATACTATCCAGTGGCTGTGAGATTTACATCTGAGCTTTCTCTAAAACAAATCAAATTTGACGTCATAAAGCAAGCCCTAATGAACAGATAACATTGGAAATATTTTTGGGTATATTTTAAAAATCAAAACTAGCAATAGTCAGAGAAAAGAAGTGAAACAAATAATGTGGTTGAATGCAGTTTTGGATGATCAGTGGCTAGTAAAAAAGATAGGTGTTAATTTTCCTAGAATGAAGTAAACTTAAAAAAGCAAGACTGAGGAGTGTGTGGAAGGAGGAAGAGAGCCTATAGGTCTGGGCAGAGAAAGATAGACATGAATATTATCAGAGTACTTTGTGTACATATATAGAAACAAAACAAGGAAACCTCTTTGGGTGCGAAAAGTATTCAATTGTGTACATATATAAAAATAACATACTATGCCTTAGTTTGTATAATTAATGTATGTTAAATTTAGAAGTCACATATGACATTGAGTTAGACAAAGGAAAATGATATCATTTTGGTATACTATATAATATTTTTCTAGTTTTTTTATTTTGATAAAATGAGTAGGAAGCAAGTAGATGGCTAAAGCATAATAGGAATTTGGGGAGTGTTTATCTTTGTGGTGGGAAGGAAGATAGTCCAGTTTGTGCATAGAAATTTACTTTAATGTCATTTCAGATTTCCAGGAATTGAATGCCCTGGGCAAGTTCTGTCCAGAAGCCAAAGCAAGACATGTGTGGCAAGTTGCACTCGACAGTGATACATCAAAGGATTTGACTGGAGTAGGGAAGGCTTTCGATGTGAGTGCAAACCATGTTTCAAATCAGAATAGAAAGAGTGAGAACCCTCGAGGAATGAGTCCTGGAAAGCTTATTCTGTGGAAGAATGTTTATTTTCATAGTGATGCTGATGAGCTAGAAATTGAACCAGATGACCTGAATGGAACTGTAAAATCCATCAAACATCCAGAGCATGTTACTCTATACAAGTCTGAAAATTCACAAAGTTATTTTCAGAGTCTTATACCAGGGAAATCCTTCAACACAAAAGCATTATTACTGACTCATAAATTCAGTGAATATGCAAAATCTTTAGGTGATACAGCATTTATTGGCAAAGAGATGGCTCAGATAAGGGGAAAATCTTTTGAATGTAATATATCAGAAATAAAGTGTAACAAGTCTGACCTTGATGAAAAGGAGCAAAGACGCCCTGGAGAGAAACATTACAAATGTAGTGACTTTGAGAACCCTTTCATTACTGAATCATACCTTCCAAAACATAAGGTACAGCATGCAGGAGAAAAACTCTTTGCCCAGGAGGAATACGAGTTTTCTCAGCAGTCAGAAGTGAATCTCCGTCAGAAAATCCACAGAGGGAAAAAGTCCTATGAATGTAAAATATGTGGAAAGTGCTTTCATTGGAAAACTAGCTTCAACAGACATCATAGCACTCACACCGGTGAGAAGCCCTATGAATGTAATGAATGTAGGAAAGCTTTCTGCCAAAAGTCACACCTCACTCAGCATCAGAGAGTTCATACAGGCGAGAGACCATATATATGTCTAGAATGCAGGAAGGCTTTCTATCGTAAGTCAGAGCTCACTGACCATCAGAGAATTCATACAGGCGAGAAGCCGTACGAATGTAAGGAATGTGGGAAAGCTTTCTGCCAAAAGCCCCAACTCACTCTACATCAGAGAATTCATACAGGCGAGAAGCCCTACGAATGTACGGAATGTGGGAAAGCCTTCTCCACCAAGTCCTACTTAACGGTACATCAGAGGACTCACACAGGCGAGAAACCCTATGAATGTACCGTGTGCAGGAAGTCGTTTATCTGTAAGTCGAGTTTCAGTCATCATTGGAGAACTCATACTGGTGAGAAACCCTATGAATGCAAGCAGTGTATGAAGACATTCTACCGGAAGTCAGGCCTGACTCGACACCAGAGAACTCACACAGGTGACAAACCCTATGAATGCCAGTTGTGTGAGAAAGCTTTTTACTGCACTTCACACCTCACTGTACATCAGAGGACTCATACAGGTGAGAAACCCTATGAATGTAAGGAATGTAGGAAATCTTTCTATGATAAGTCAAACCTTAGAAGGCATCAGAAGATTCATACCATGGAGAAAGCCTGTGAATGCAAACAATGCAACAAATCTTTGCTGAGTAACACTTTGCAGCATCAGACAATGTACTATGAACACGAAGAATGCAAGAAAGCCTTGCACCATAAAACAAACTTTACTTAAACATCTAACACTTCTTACAGGTAAGGGGACCTGTGAATGTAAAGAACATTGGGAAACATTTACCCACATAACAGATCTTACTGTATATAGGAGTACCCACATGAGAGATTAAACCTTATAAATAAACAGTGAAGGAAAAACCTTGATTTATGCTTTTTTTTTTAAACTGAACTCACAATTGACTGTGGCAAGTAATTTAGCTGGTACATTAGTGATTGCTTTTAACCCAACATAATATGTTTATGGTAGGGGGTCACTTGTACTTTGACAGCAGAGGATGACACCATGACTTAAAGAAAATAGGGCCAAGTTTTCTACCTAAGGTTCTAACATACTATCAGAACTTGATGTGAAACCAATGATGGTGAAGAATTGTCCCCAACTCTGAATAGAATTTGGAACTCATTGCTGGGTGTGTTGGTGCATGCTTATAATCTCAATACTTGGGAGATTGAGGGAGGAGGATCAGGAATTACAGTCTAACCTTGGCTACAGAGCTATTTCAAACCTAGCCTCTGTTACATGAGACCTTAAAAAAAAAAAAACAACCAGATGATTAAAAATACAAGAATTTGAGAATCTGATGGTATCATAAACCCTATATGTGACAAAGAACAAGAACACAATTAGTGGAGATGTTGCCATACTTCATTTGAATCAAGTATGCTTTAGGAGTTTTGTGGAAACGTGTGGAATTTTGTGGAAATATGGTACTGGGCATCGCTTCACTTAAAAGTGAGACCACTAGAATTTAAGCAGTTAGAGCTATGGATGTAGCTCGGTGGCAGAGTGCTTGACCACTAATAATGTTAGCTGTGTTTCATGTAGATTGCTTGTTATAACCTTAAAAGTTTTATTGTATTTACTTGTGTCTATTCCATATCACATATGTCAAGGGCAGAGGACAAACTCTCCAAAGTTGGTTTCCTCCTACCTCGTGGGTCCTTAGTATAAAACTCAGGTTGTTAGACTTGGCAGCAAGTGTCTTTATCCTCCCTCTGAGCTATCTCTAGGCCTGTATCTTATACTAATTAAGTTTGATAAAATAAAAGCAAAAGTTCTGGAGGTAGCCCATCCAGTTCAGCAAGGACATTTGTTGGATCATTTT
This sequence comes from Arvicola amphibius, assembly GCF_903992535.2. Taxonomy (NCBI): domain Eukaryota; kingdom Metazoa; phylum Chordata; class Mammalia; order Rodentia; family Cricetidae; genus Arvicola; species Arvicola amphibius. The sequence continues at coordinate 96,997,797 of NC_052056.1, read as the reverse complement.
TGAAGAAAATCTCCCTAACTTTTCAATTTGGAGAGAAGGTCTTGCTACAAACACCCTGGTTGATATTAAAGTCCTGCTCTTCCTCTCTTATAAGTGCTTAGATTACATGTATGTGCTATTCTTTTGCCCAGCATATAATTTTAAGGTTTAAAAAAGTTAAGACTGAGAACTTCTAAAGCTCTTTTGGCTGTTGTCTGTATGTCTAAATGTACCATCACTGTGTTACAAAAATTTGAGCAAATGAAAGATTTGATTTCATAGCTCAGTGATAGGATGCCAAATCTGTCAAGATCAAGAAAAATGAGGAGCCGGGCGGTGGTGGCGCACGCCTTTAATCCCAGCACTCGGGAGGCAGAGGCAGGCGGATCTCTGAGTTCGAGGCCAGCCTGGTCTACAAGAGCTAGTTCCAGGACAGGCTCTAGAAACTACAGGGAAACCCTGTCTCGAAAAACCAAAAAAAAAAAAAAAAAAAAAAAGAGGGTAATGTGAAGTTCAGAGTTCATAGCAGTAGATACCTATACCTTGATCATCACAGACAAGCAGAAGTCAAGGAAGCTGAAGAAGAAAATGAAGGAGTTGAAATGAAACATGCCCTCATTTGGATTGTGTTAAAATCCTACAATGTAAAAAACTTCTGTTCATATAACTTGGGCATTAATTGGAAATAATAAAATATTTAAAATTATTTCAAATCATGTTCATTATGTGTACAAGCAGGATGGTTATTCCCAGTAAGCATAAATTGACCTCCAACCTGCAGTATTTGTGGTTGACATAAATGAAAATTTATTATTTAATGCTCAGATTTAGTGAAGTATAAGTATGTTCTATATTACATATTTTTGTTTTAGAAATCTGAATTGAGGGCACTCAGCCTAAGTACAGAGTATTTGTTACTTGTTTAACAAATACATTGGGATACTATTAAGAGGTAGGGTGCATGCCTTTTTATGGTATGTGATTCTGATTGCAGTTTCAGACTTACAGATACAGAGTATTAAAATGTGGTCATATTAGTTAACTTGGTATTACTGTGGGCAACTAGCTGACAGAACCAATTTAAGGGTGTACATATTTATTTTAGGTCATAGTTTCATATAGTCAATAGTTTCTTAACTCTTTGACCATGAGTAGATCATGGTTGGCAGAAGCACTTTTTATCCTCTAGATAGGACACAGCAAAGAAGAGGCTGAGTATCAGGCTTATTCTTTAAAGGTATACTAACAGTGGCATACATTAAAAAAAATCTTCCTGAAGTTTATATCATCTCAAAAGCATTGCCACAATCTTAGAACCAGGCATCCAACACAGAAGCCTTTGGGCAACATTTTAGATTCAAGTCAGAATGTACAGTTTTCACATTAAACAGCTACCCCATTTATTTTTTGTTAAACATATCATGTTCATATAGAGTTGTATGGGTATTTTTATAAAACTATTCAGATTGAAACTGAAGTTCTGTCTACTGCCTCAAGAGGGCAATTGCTAATGTATTTATAGTGTTTAACCAACATAGAACCTGTTACTTATCATGTCTAATCTCAACAATTCATGTTGAAATGCAGAAATCTGGTCCACAATTGTTTATAGTTGACATCTGAATTAAAGCATTTTTGGCCAATAGTTCTTGTTTCATCTTTTATTTTTGACATTTTTAGTTAATAATTGTATCACCCCACTACCCTTTTCCTTCAGACCCTCCAATTCTCCCTCCCTCAAATTGATAGCCTTTTTTATTATTACAGTTATATGTATACATACAAATACATAAGTACAGCCCAATAAGGTTTTTTTTTTTTTTTTTGGTGTATATGCAGTTTAAGGACTGACTACTTTCTAGTGGGTTACCAATCTAATTAGTTGGAGTTCATTCCTGGAAGAGGGTGATTCAGTCCCTGATCAGTCATGTGAATTTCACTGAAATATTACAAAGAGTAAAGACTACCAACCCAAATGATGGAGGACTCTCATTGGTTAATAAACTGCCTTGGCTTTTTGATAGGGCAGGATTCAGATAGGTGGAGTAGACAGAACAGAATGCTGGGAAGTTAGTCAGACGCATGCCTCTCCTCTCTGAGACAGTTGCCATGAAGCCAGCCACCAGATCAGACATGCTGAATCCTTCCTGGTAAGACACCACCTCATGGTGCTACACAGATTACAAAGTATGGGTTAAAGCAAGATATGAGAATTAGCTAACAAGAGGCTGAAACTAATGGGCTAGGCAGTGTTTAAATGAATACAATTTGTGTGTAATTATTTCGGGTAAAGCTAGCCGGGTGGCGGGAAGCAGTCTGCTGTTCCTACTACACCCAAATTTTTGGTTGAGTTAAGCAAGCTTTATTTTCTGTCAGGGCTATCACCCAAAGCAGGGTTAAGAGAACAGGCCCAAACATAGAAAATTTTTATAGCCCCCAAACTGCAAGGTTAGGAGGTTTCCAGGGGATTTTTAGTTAAGTAGGAACATGGCAGAACATCTCAAAACTATTTGGTAGAGCATCTTATCAGGGTGAAGGTCAGGGTATAGGGTGTTGAACATGTCAAATTCCAGAAAAGTGGTCAAGGCACAGTCCAACTTAAGTTTTATGGAAAACAGGAATTAACTTATTTTGAGCATTTGATAAGATGGCTTCTAATCTTAACATCAAGTTAGGCTGCTACATCATTCCCCCATTGTCTTATGTGTCCCTTTCAAATCCCTGCTAGGGAACAGTCATTCCTAGCTATTGTATGGGCTGCTAGTGCCAACAGAGGACAAGTATCTTAGCACTTTTGTCAGGTGTTAGAATTTGTAACACTTTGGAAGATAGAAGGCCCTGATTGTGAGTAGCATTATGAGGAGTGTTAGGAGCCTGCAGCAGCTGAAGCAAGAGTAGTTCCCCGGGGGATCCAAGTGAACAGGGACTGCTACCCATTGTTTCCTTCCTGTTGCTTTAAGATTGTTCTTTGTTCTGTATAGAGCAGGTTGAGTATCCTTTCATATTGTGAAACTGCTTTAGCTAACAAATCTTCTGTTGATAGATCTCGATCTATTTAGTTTTAACATTTTTTTTTGACAAGGAGTTTGGTATACTAATAGGTATTTATGTAGCTATTTCTTCCTCTTTGCCAGGGAGTTTCCTTTCTAGCCTTTGTTGAAGGCAACATATTCCTTTTTAGCACAAATTAGGTTGTTATCAGGGCCCAGAAAGGTTGGAATGTTAGTTAAAGGCTGGGAGGCTAGGATGGGATTCATTAGATGCATCTGGTTCTTTGACCCTGCTGAAAAGACAGCAATTATGTCAGCTGGGCTGTTTCACATCAGCTTTCAGCAAGTCCAGGGTTCTTTGGTTTGGTGTGGTGTAGATTGACTTTGGAACAGTTTATAGTCTCTGTAGTGGAATGTAGAGTACTTTGGGTATATAACCAAGTCTTGTATAGCTGGATCCTGAGTTAGATCAATTACCATTTTCCTGAGGAACCATGACATGGTTTTATTATTTTTTTCTTTTTTTAAGAACTACATGGTAAGCACTTTATTGCTGAGTCATCTTGTCTGACCTGAATTTATATTTTTTACTTTATAAATAATGCCATTCAAAATTTCCACTTTCTCCCCTCCTCCCATTTTCCTCCCGCTCTCCCACTCCTGCTCTCCCTACCCCTCCAATCCTAAGAGAGGGCAGGGTACCCTGCCCTGTGGGAAGTCCAAGGCCTGTCCCCCCCCCATCCAGGCCTAGGAAGGTATGCATCCAAATAGACTAGGATCCCAAAAAGCCAGTACATGCAGTAGAGACAAATCCCAGTGCCATTATCATTGGCTTCTCAGTCTGCCCCAATTGTCAGCCACATTCAGAGGGTCCAGTTTGATCCCATGCTCGTTCAGTTCCAGTCCAGCTGGATTTGGTGAGCTCCCATTAGATCATGCACACTGTCCCAGTGAGTGGACCAACCCCTTGTGGTCCTGACTTCCTTCCTCATATTTTCCCTCCTTCTGCTCTGATGTGGGTCTCTGTCTCTATCTCCATCTATCACCCGTCGAAGTTTCTATGGTGATATTCAGGACAGTCATCAGTCTGACTACAGGACAAGGCCAGTTCAGGCACCTTCTCCTCCACTGCATAGGGTCCTAGCCAGGGACATCCCCGTGAACTCCTGGGAACCCCTCTAGAGCCAAGCCTCTTGCCAACCCCAAAATGGCTCCCTTAATTAAGGTATCTTCTTCCCTGATCCCATATCCGTCATTCCTCCATCTCAACCATCCTACTCCCCCAAGATTTCCCCAATCCTCCCCTTCTCCCTTCTCTTTCCCCATCTCCCCTTCCCCCACCCCACTCTCACCCTCATGTTCCCAACTTTTGCCTGGCGATCTTGTCTGCTTCCAATTTCCAGGAGGATCTATATATGTTTTTCTTTGGGTTCACCTTATTACTTAGCTTCTCTAGGATCGCAAACTATAGGCTCAATGTCCGTTGTTTATGGCTAGAATCCACAAATGGGTGAGTACATACCATATTCATATTTTTGGGTTTGGGTTGTCTCACTCACGATAGTGTTTTCTATTTACATCCATTTGCATGCAAAATTCGAGATGTCATTGTTGTTTTAACCACTGAGTAGTACTCTAATGTGTAGATGAGCCACACTTTCTTTATCCATTCTTCCATTGAGGGGCATCTAAGTTGTTTCCAGGTTCTGGCTATTACAAATATTGCTGCTATGCACATAGGTGAGCAAATGCCATTGTAGTATGATTGAGCATATTTTGGGTAAATGGCCAAGAGTGGTATTGCTGGATCCTGAGGTAGGTTGACTCCCAATTTTCTGAGAAACCTCCACACTGATTTCCAAAGTGGTTGCACAAGTTTGCATTTCCACCCACCCTTACTCCACATCCTCTCCAGCATAGGTTATCATTGGTGTTTTTTATTTTAGCCATTCTGACAGGTGTAAATTTGTCCTTTTAAGATCTGTGAAGATTTGTGTTGTAATTTTGATGGAGATTGAACTGTATCTGTAGATTGCTTTTGGTAAGATGACCATTTTAACTGTACCAATGCTACTGATCCCTGAGCTTGGGAGATCTTTTGTTATCATCTTCAAATTTTTTCTTCATTGTCATAAAGCTTTTGTCACACAAGTCTTTAACTTGCTTGGTTTAACTTACTCCATGATATTTCATATTTTTTGAGGCTGTTGTAAAGGGTGCCGTGTCTTTTTCAGTATGTTTATGATTTGTATATAAGGAGGCTACTGATTTTTGTGAGTTAATTGTGTATTCTGTTACATTGTTGAAAGTGGTTATTAGTTATAGGAGTTTCCTAGTCACTTATTTATATGCTCATATAATCTGCAAATAAAAATACTTTGCTTATTTCTTCACAATTCATTTGCTCTTGAACTTCTTCAGTTGTCGTATTCCTCTTTAATATTTTCTAGTATGGTAATAAAGAGGTATGGAGAGATTAGAGAATCTTGTCTTGTTTTTTACTTTGGTAGGATTGCTTTGGAATTCTCCCTATTTTGGTTGATGTTGGTTGTGGGCTTGCTGTAAACTGCCTATAATAATTTGAGAAATGTCCTCATATTAGGGATTAGATTATATCTAATATCTCCAGGTTTTTATTATGTAGGAGTATTTGCTTTTTTTTCAAAGGCTTTTCTGCATCTCATGAGATGATTACATGGTTTTTGTCTTTCTGTTTAGTTATATGGCAGATTTTATCGATTAGTTTAGGCCTGCTGAACAATCCTTGAATTTCTGGGATGAAGTTTACTTGTTATGATTGATGATCTTTTGCTGTATTCTTGAATTTGGTTTGTAGATATTTTATTGAAAAATATGTGCATGTATGCTCATAAGGAAGATTAGTTTGTAATTATTTGTCTTTGTTTTCTCTTTATGTAGTTTGTGTATGATGGTAGCTGTTGTGGCCTTAAAATTGAATTGGGTAGTGTTCCTTCTGTTTTTATTGAGCTATATATTTTTCTTGGCTCCCTTCCCTTCCTCTTCCTGCCCATTTTACCATCTCCCATGGTACCCATGCTCCCAATTTACCCAGGAAATCTTGTATTTTTCTACTTTCCATGCAGATTAGATCCATGATGTCTCTCTTAGGGTCCTCTTTGTTGACTAGGTTCTCTGGGATAGTGAATTGTAGAGTTGTTTTTCTTTGTTTTATTTCTAAAAGTCACTTATGAGTCAGTAAATATGATCTTTGTCTTTCTGTGTTTGGGATACCTCATTCAATGTGATGTTTTCTATATCTATTTATTTGCACACAAATTTCAAGATGTCATTATTTTTTCTGCTGTGTACTCCATTGTGTAGATGTAGCACATTTTCCTTATCCATTCTTCAGGTCAAGAGGCATTTAAGTTATTTCCAGGTTCTGGACATGGCAATGAGGTTTCTATGAACATAGTTGAGGACATATCCTTGTGGTGTGATTGAGCATTTTTGGGTTATATATTCAAAAGTAGTATTGCTGGGTCTTGAAGCAGGTTGTTTTCTAATTTTCTGAGAAATTGCCATACTGATATCCTAAGCAGCTCTACTAGTTTGCACTCACAGTAGCAATGCATAAGTGTTCCCTTTACTCCACATCCTCTCCAGCATAAGTTTCCATAAGTGTTTTTGATATTAGCCATTCTGACAGGTGTAAGATGGAATCTCAGAGTTGTTTCAATTTGCATTTCTCTGATGGCTAAAGATGTGAGCATTTCCTTAAGTGTCTCTCAGCAATTTTAGATTCCTTTGTTGAGAGTTCTCTGTTTAGGCTTGTACCTCATTCTTTATTGGATTATTTGTTTGATGACCAATTTCTTGAGTTCTTTTTATATTTTGCAGATTAGGCCTCTGTCCATTGTGGGGTTGGTAAAGATCTTTTCCCATTCAGTAGGCTGCCTTTTTGTCTTGTTGACCATGTCCTTTGCTTTACAGAAGCTTCTCAGTTTCAGGAGGTCCCATTTATTAATTGTTTCTCTCAGTGTCTGTGCTACTAGTGTTATATTTAGGAAGTGGTCTCCTGTGCCAATGTGTTCAAGTGTACTTCCCATTTTGTCTTCTATTAGGTTCAGTGTGGTTGTTTTTTCCCATTTTTCTTTCTTTTTATTAAGAATTTTTCAATACAATCTTTTTTATTTAATATAACTATCCCTATTCCTGCTCCCTCTCCTTTTCCTGCTTCCTCCATCTTCCCACCACCCATCTCCCCATCAACTCCTCAGAAAGGTTAAGTCTTCCCATGAGGAATGAACAAATTCTGACACTTCAGTTTGAGGCAAGACCAAGGCCTTTGCCCCTATATCTAGGCTGAGAAAGGTATCTATCCAAAAAGAATGTGCTCATAAATGCCAGTTCAAGCACTAGGGATAAAATCTCGTCCTACTACCAGTGGCACTACAAACTGTCCAAGCCTTACAACTGTACCCCACTTTCAGTGGGCCTAATTTGGTCCTCTACAGATGTTCCTGCTATCAGTCCAGAGTCAGTGATCTTTCACTAGCTAAGGTCAGCTGTTTCTGTGGGTATCACCATCATGCTCTTATCCCCTTTGCTCACATTATTGCTCCTCCCTCTCTTGGGCTCTACTCAGGTAGCTCAACTCAGTGTTTTGCTGTAGATCACTTTATCTGCTGCTTCTGTCACTTGCTGGTTTAAGGTTCTGTGATGACAATTAAGGTAGTCATTAGTATGATTACAGGGGAAGGCCAATTTAGGCACCCTCTCCAATGTTGTTTAGAGTCTTTGTACTCATATTTATTTATTAAAAAAGAAAGCAAACTATATCCTTTCATTACACACAACAATATAAGTTCCCACTTCTTCCCCTCCTTTCACTCCCTCCACATAGCCTCCCACCCCACTCACATCAAAACCTCAGAGAGGTTTTTGAATAAGGCTCATTGCTTTGGGGAAAGCCCAATGCCCTCCCTACTATATCTGGGCTGAAAAAACTATCCATCCAAAGAGAGTAGGTTCCCAATAATCTTGTACATGAAGTAGGGATAAATCCTGGTGCCCCTGCCAGTGGCCCCTCAGTCTGCCTTAGCCATGCAACTGTCAACCACATTCGGAGGGACTAGTTTGGTCCTATGCTTGTTTGTTCCTAGTCTGGCTGAAGTTGGTAAGCTACCATTATCTCAAATTGACTGATTGAGTGGTGTGCCCATCATGGTCTTGACATCTTTGCTCACATTCTCATTTCTCCCACTCTTCAGTTGGACTTTGGGAGCTCAGTTCGATGGTCCAATGTGGGTCTCTGCCTCTGTTTCCATCAGTTTCTGGAGGAAGATTCTATGGTGATATTTAAGATATTCATTAGTCTGCTATAGGGTAAGTAAAGATCAGGCCCCCTCTACTCTTTTGCTTAGGGTATTAGCTGGTTTCACCTTGTGGATTCCAGGGAGTTTCTCTAGAGCCAGGTATCTTGCTAACCACATAATGGCTCCCTTAATCAGGATACCTTATTCATTGCTGTCATCTCTGTCCTTCCTCGATCTCGAATATCCTTCTCCTCACCCTTCCCCTTCTCCCATCCTTTCTCTTCCACAATCTGTTCTCTCCCAAACCCCATGCTCCCAATTTTGCCAGGCAATCTTGTTGATTTTGATTTACCAGGTGAATCTATATATGTTTTTCTTAGGGTTCACCTTATTCCTTAGCTTCTCTAAGATCATGAACTATGGGTTCAATATCTTTTGTTTATAGCTAGTATCCACTTATGAGTGAGTATATACCGTATTCATCTTTTTGGGTCTGGGTTGCCTCACTCAGGATAGTGTTTTCTAATTCCATCCATTTGCATGCAAAATCCAAGATTTACTCCTTTTTACATCTGAGTAGTATTCTAATGTGTAAAGGTGCCACATTTTCTTTATCCATTCTTTGGTTGAGGGGCATCTAGGTTGTTTCCAGGTTCTGGCTATTACAAATATTGCTGCTATTAACATAGGTGAGCAAATGCCATTATAGTATGATTGAGCATATTTTGGGTAAATGGCCAAGAGTGGTATTGCTGGATCCTGAGGTAGGTTGACTCCCAATTTTTTGAGAAACTGCCACACTGATCTCCAAAGTGGATGTACAAGTTTGCATTCCAACCAGCAATGGCTGAGTGTTCCCCATACTCCATATCCTCTCCAACAGAAGCTATCATTGGTGTTTTTAATCTTAGCCATTCTGACAGGTGTGAGATGCTATCTCAGAGTTGTTTTGACTTACATTTCCCTGATGGCTAAGGATGTTGGACATTTCCTTTAGTACTTTTTGGCAATTTGAGATTCTTCTGTTGAGATTCTCTGTTTTGTTCAGTTTCCCATTTTTAAACTGTTTTTTAGAATTTTGATGTCTAATTTCTTGAGGTTTTTAAAAATATATTTTAGAGATCAGTTCTTTGTCTGATGTGGGGTTGGAGAAGGTCTTTTCACATTTAGTAGGCTGCCTTTTTGTCTTATTGTCTGTTTCCTTTGCTTTACAGATGCTTTTCAGTTACAAGAGTTCCTATTTATTTATTGTTGCTTGCAGGGTCTGTGCTACTGGTGTTATATTTAGTAAGTGGTCTCCTGTGCTCATGTATTTTTAGACTACTTTCCACTTTCTCTTCTATCAGGTTCAGTGTCTTTGGCTTAATATGGAGGTCTTTAATTCATTTGGACTTGAGTTTTGTGCATGGGGATAGATATGGGTCTATTTTCATTCTTCTACAGGTTGTCAAAGCCAATAACCAGGCTCTCGCTTACATCCTGCTTACCACTCTCATCTTCTGTTTGCTCTGTCCACTGCTCTTCATCGGCCATCCCAACACAGCCACCTGCATCCTGCAGCAGAGCACATTTGCAGTGCTGTTCACGGTGGCTCTCTCCACAGTCTTGGCCAAAGCTCTTACTGTGGTTCTGGCTTTCCAAAATCACAGTTCCAGGGAGATTGTGCAGGGAGCCAATTTGCTGGCCGCCATTACAAGATGGCGCTGCCGAGCCCCTGCACCACCGAGTAAACAATTCCATATTAGGCAAGGCTGTAGACGGAACCTCTCGCATGCGCAGTAGTGCACAGTAATCTTGGCCAATCCCGTGGCCGGGGGCATCGAAAGACAAGTGAGTAGCCAATCCAGGCACGACCCATGTCCGCTCTCCCTATATAAGCGGCTGCCATTTAGTGCTCTGGGCCCTTCGCTTCCTGCTTTCCCTTCAACCAAGAGGCTCCAATAAAGTGTGATTTGAGAAGAATCCTCGACCCGGTGGTCGTTCTTCCCTGCTGGCCAGGGGGGTTCTCCGCAAGATTGATAAGATGGATAATGATAACAAGGGCTCATAATATCATAATTCCTATCTGCACCCTTATTCAACTTGTATTCTGTGGAATTTGGCTGATCACCTCTCCTTTTATTGAGTCAGATGCTTCCTCTGATCACAGCCACATAATTATTATATACAACAAGGGATCCACTATTGCCTTCTATTCTGTCCTGGGATACCTCTGCTGCTTGGCACTTGTGAGTTACACTATGGCTTATCCATCCAGGAACCTGCCTGACACATTCAATGGAACCAAATTCCTATCATTTGGCATGCTTGTGTTCTTCACTGTGTGGATATCCTTTCTCCCTGTCTACCACAAGCACCAAAGGAAATTTCATTGTGGCCATGGAAGTCTTCTCTAGTTTGGCTTCCAGTGCAGGGCTTTTTGGCTGCATTTTTGTCCACAAGTGCTACATTATTTTGTCGAGACCAGATAGGAACTTGCTTCATTGCATCAGGGACAAAGCACATTCTAGGCGAAATATTCTTCATCAAGCTTAGTTCATTTCTTTCTTAATAACATTCTAGAAGACAAGCAGCACTTTCATTGTCCAACACAAGACCATAATTTGGGTTTTGATTCCACACATTAGCATTTCATGATCTAATTTTATTGCCCTCATCTTGCAAACATCAGATTTAGTGCTTTTAATTTATATTGCATTTATATATTCTGTGATTATACGCACATTTATATATTCTGTGATTATGCTACTGTTCTTTTTACTTTTTGATATAATATGTTTATGTGATGCATTTTTATGTTCTAATTTTCTTAGGTTTTCATATAAAATTTTTTATTTTAGAAAGTACATTTCAATAAATTAATTTCTCATCTCAGTTAGCTTATACAAATGATTCAATGTCAAACTTTTACACTTAATTTTTTTCAGAACTTTATAACCTTGCTTTTAACATGATATATTCCCAGGAGAGAAAACATAGAGATAATTACATTAATCCACTGTTTGAACTGTGACTGCCTATGTGAAATGTCCACCTTGAACCAGATTATCTTAAATGTCCTAGCATTTTCTTTGTCTCTACATAGCCATATAGTTTTTCAAAATCTACTCACTCCTCCTAAATTCTTTCCTTTTGGTTAATTAGTATGTATTCTTTTAGTTGAAAGCATGTATTTGGTGAATCTTATAATTTTATAACTACCTACTTCCCAGTAACTTGTCAACTTTTCATAGAAGACATGTACTCCAGTAAGACTGAGTATTTGTTTGTGATTTCTCTATTACATGTTGTATAGGTATGCAAGTCTGTGAGATATTTACTAGTGTATGCCTTTATTTTAGTCAGGTATCTTCCCTCATATTTAGCTGTTCAGAAAGTATAAATATTCAAGAAGAAGACAGGGAAAGTTGTATTAAATTTTACAATTTGAATAGAAATCATTCAAGCCAGATTTTGACTTTGACAATTGGCTTAGACAGTGACTATTTCTTTGTTAACTTCTGAAGGAATTTGTGTGATGCAAATGAACAACAGGAGCTCCTTTAAATATTCCCATAATATTTTTTGTACACTGGGTAAATAGAAACCAGTCTCCTCCTGTGGAATACACAATTGGACACAAGATAAAAGCATCTTTTTAGACAACTGAGACCTAAGAGCAGGCAGAGAGTGTCTGATAGAGTGGCAGAAAGAATAGTGTTAAAAACACAGCACACTGGGAGCAGAGCCATGGAGGCTCAGCAGACACTGATAAAATGCACTATGCAATTCAGCTTCTAAACTCTAGAAATACTCTTAAAAGAACAGACCCATGTCCCTTTCTGAATGGAGAGGGAGTAGGGGTGGATGATGAGGGAAATAGATGGGAAAGAGGAGTGGATAGGAAGAGAGCAGGGAGGGAAAACTGGTTGATATGTGAAATAAATGAAAAAGTTTTTAAATTTAATATTTAAAAAAAGAACAGACCCAGAAGAAGAAACAAGTTTGACCCTTATATCATCATTAAGATCCCCCTGTTCAACCAGTCAGCCACAAAGAAGACAGAAGACAACAGCACACTTGTGTTTACTGTTGATGTCTAGGACACAAGCACCACCTGACAAAGGCTGTAAAGATTCCTGAAGACCTTGATGAACAAATGCTTTTGTAGTATGATAGGGCATCCCTTCCATATATTCCCAGGAGTGGTATTGCTGGATCCTGGGGTAGGTTGATCCCGAATTTCCTGAGAAACTGCCACACTGCTTTCCAAAGTGGTTGCACAAGTTTGCATTCCCACCAGCAATGGATGAGTGTTCCAATTACACACAGGCTCTCCAGCAAAGGCTATCATTGGTGTTTTTGATTTTAGCCAATCTGACAGGTGTAAGATGGTATCTCAAAGTTGTTTTGATTTGCATTTCCCTGATTGCCAAGGAGGTTGAGCATGACCTTAGGTGTTTTTTGGCCATTTGAACTTCTTCAGTTGAGAATTCTCTGTTCAGATCAGTACCCCATTTTTTTTTGATTGGGTTAATTAGAGTTTTAATGTCCAGTTTCCTGAGTTCTTTATATATATATTTTGGAGATCAGACCTTTGTCTGTTGTGGGGTTGGTGAGGATCTTCTCCCAGTCAGTAGGTTGCCTTTTTGTCTTAATGACAGTGTCCTTTGTTTTACTGAAGCTTCTCAGTTTTAGGAGGTCCCATTTATTCAATGTTGCCCTTATTGTCTGTGCTATACAGGGGTTATACATAGGAAGTGGTCTCCTGTGCCCGTATGTTGTAGACTATTTCCCACTTTCTCTTCTATCAGGTTCAGTGTGTTCAGATTGATATTGAGGTCTTTAATCCATTTTGACTTGAGTTTTGTGCATGGTGATAGATATGGATCTATTTTCATTCTTCTGCAGGTTGACATCCAGTTATGCCAGCACCATTTGTTGAAGATGCTTTCTTTCTTCCATTGTATACTTTTATCTCCTTTGTCGAAAATCAGGTGTTCATAGGTTTGTGGGTTAATATCCGGGTCTTCTATTTGATTCCATTGGTCGACTTTTCTGTTTTTATGCCAGTACCAAGCTGTTTTCATTACTGTAGCTCTGTAATAGAGTTTGTAGTCAGGGATGGTAATGCCTCCAGAAGTTCCTTTATTATATAAGATTGTTTTGGCTATCCTGGGTTTGTTGTTTTTCCAAATAAAGTTGATTATTGTTCTCTCAAGGTCTGTGAAGAATTTTGTTGGGATTTTAATGGGGATTGCATTGAACTTCTAGATTGCCTTTGGTAGAATTGCCATTTTTACTATGTTGATCCTACCCATCCAAGAGCATGGGAGGTCTTTCCATTTTCTGGTATCCTCTTCAATTTCTTTCTTCAAAGACTTAAAGTTCTTGTCAAATAGATCTTTCACTTCCTTGGTTAGAGTTACCCCAAGATATTTTATGCTATTTGTGGCTATTGTAAAAGGTGAAGTTTCTCTGAATTCCCTCTCTGCTTCTCTATCTTTTGTGTATAGGAGGGCTAGTGATTTTTTTTTGAGTTGCTCTTGTAGCCTGCCACTTCACTGAAGGTATTTATCAGCTGTAGGAGTTCTTTGGTAGAGGTTTGGGGGGTCACTAATGTACACTATCATATCATCTGCAAATAGGAAAGTTTGACTTCTTCCTTTCTGATTCGAATCCCCTTGATATCCTGATGTTGTCTGAAGGCATAAGTCACAAACAATCCCACACCAGTTTGGAATTATTATTAATAGAATGGTTATTTATTTAAGGGGGGAAAACTTACAGATCACCCTTCCACACAACAGCCCTCTGCACAATCAGGAAGGGAGACTAGTCGCCGGAAGTGGAGTGGGAAACCAGAGAGAAAGCGGAGGGAAGTGGCAACTTTTTTAAAGAGAGAGAGAGACCACATCCCTAATGGGCTGGTATCTCAGCAGCTATTGGCTGAAGGAGTGGAAGAAGCTCCCACAACAGTTGTCTTATTGCTATTGCTAGAACTTCAAGAACTATGTTGAAGAGATATGGTGAGAGCCTTGTCTTGTTCCTGAATTTAGTGGAATGGCTTTGAGTTTCTCTCTATTTAATTTAATATTAGCTGTTGGCTTGCTATATATTGCTTTTATTATATTTAGGTATCATCCTTGTATCCCTAACCTCTCCAAAACCTTTATCATAAAGTTGTGTTGAATTTTGTCAAATGCTTTTTCCGCATCTAATGAAATGATCATATGGTTTTTTTTTCTTTCAGTTCATTTACACTAAGGATTACATTAATAGATTTGTGTATGTTGAACCAGCCCTGTATCTCTGGGATGAAGCCTACTTGATTGTAATGGATAATTTTTTAAATGTGTTCTTGGATTCTGTGTGCCAGAATTTTATTGAGAATTTTTGCATTGATGTTCATGAGTGAGATTGGTCTGTAATTCTCTTTCTTGGCTGGGTCTTCATGTGGTTTTGGAATCAGGGTGACTGTAGCTTCATAAAAAGAGTTTGGCAATGACTTTTGTTTCTGTTATGTGAAACACATTAAGGGGAATAGGTATCAGCTCTTCTTGGAAGTTCTGATAAAATTCTGCATTAAAACCATCAGGTCCTGGGCTTTTTTTGGTTGGGAGGTTTTTTATGACAGCTTCTATTTCCTCACAACTTATAGGTCTATTTAAATTGTTCGCCTGGTCTTGATTTAATTTTGGTAAATTGTACTTATCTAGAAACAAGTCCATTTCTTTTACATTTTCCAACTTTGTGGCATATAAGCTTTTGTAGTATGACCTAATGATTCTCTGGATTTCCTCAGTGTCTGTTGTTATGTCCCCCTTTTCATTTCTGAGCTTATTAATTTGCATGTTCTCTCTCTGCCTTTTGATTAATTTGGACAAAGGTTTGTCAATCTTCCTGACTTTCTCAAAGAACCAGCTCTTTGTTTCCTTGATTTTTTGGGTTGTTTTCTGTGTTTCTATTTTGTTGATTTAAGCCCTCAGTTTGATTATTTCCAATCTTCTACTCCTTCTGGGTGTGTGTGCTTCTTTTTTTCCAGAGCTTTCAGGTGTGCTGTTAAGTCTCTAATGTGAGCTTTCTCCGTATTCTTAATGTGGGCACTTAGTGCTATGAACTTTCCTCTTAGCACTGCTTTCATAGTGTCCCATAGGTTTGGGTATGTTGTGTCTTTATTTTCATTGAATTCAAGGAAGACTTTAATTTCTTTATTTCTTCCCTGACCCAGGGGTGGTTCAGTAGTTGGCTGTTCAGCTTCCAAGAGTTTGTAGGCTTTCTGGGGGTAGAATTATTGTTAAATTCTAACTTTATTCCATGGTGATCTGATAAGACAGGGGTAGTTACTAATATTTTTTTGTATCTGTGGAAGTTTGCTTTGTTACTGAGTATGTGGCCAATTTTCGAGATGGTTCCATGAGCTGCAGAGAAGAAGGTATATTCTTTCCTATTTGGGTAGAATGTTCTATAGATGTCTGTTAAGTCCATTTGGTTCATTACCTCCATTAATTCTCTTATTTCTCTGTTAGGTTTCTGTCTGATTAACCTGTCCATTGGTGAGAGAGGAGTGTTGAAGTCTCCTACTATTGGTGTGTGTGGTTTGATGGCTGCCTTGAGTTCTAGTAATGTTTCTTTTACATAAGTGGGTGCTTTTATATTAGGGGCATAGATATTCAGGATTGAGACTCCATCCTGATGATTTTTTCCTGTTATGAGTATAAAATGTCCCTCTCCATCTCTTCTGATTGATTTTAGTTTGAAGTCAACTTTGTTAGAAATTAGTATGGCCACACCCACTTGTTTCTTAGGTCCATTTGCTTGATAAACCTTTTCCCAACCCTTTACTCTGAGTAGATGTCTCTCTTTGTGGTTGAGGTGTGTTTCTTGTGAACAGCAGAGTGTTGGATCCTGTTTTCGTATCCAATCTCTTAGCCTGTGCCTTTTTATAGGTGAATTGAGTCCAATGATATTCTGTGATATTAATGACCAGTGGTTGTTAACTCCAGTTATTTATTTATTTTTGGTAGTAGAGTTTGTGTGTTTCCCTTCTTTAAGTTGTGCTGGTAAAGGGTCGCTAGATGTCTGGGTTATTGTGGGCATTGTTGGACTCCTTGGTTTGTGATTTTCTTCTATTACTTTCTGTAAGGCTGGATTTGTGGCTACATATTGTTTAAATTTGTCTTTATCCTGGAATATTTTGTTTTCTCCATTGATAGTGAATGAAAGCTTGGCTGGGTATAGTAGTCTGGGCTTGCATCCATGTTCCCTTAGTTTCTGTAGCACATCTCTCCAAGACCTTCTGGCTTTCATGGTTTCCAGTGAGAAGTCAGGTGTAATTCTGATAGGTTTACCTTTTTCAGTTACTTGACCTTTTTCCTTTGCAGCTCTTAATATTCTTTCTTTAATCTGTATGTTTTGTGTTTTGATTATTATATGGTGAGGGGATGTGGTTTTTTTTTTTTTTTTTTGATCCAGTCTATTCGGTGTTCTGTATGCTTCTTGAACCTTCATAGGAATATCTTTCTTTAGGTTGGGAAAATTTTCTTCTATAATTTTATTGAATATATTTTCTGGGCATTTGAGCTGTAAATCTTCTCCTTCATCTACCCCTATTATTCTTAGGTTTGGTCTTTTTATTGTGTCGCAGATTTCCTGAATGTTTTGTGATGAGAAATTGTTGGATTTGCTGTTTTTTTTTTTTTTGATCAGTGCATTTGTTTTCTCTATGGTGTCTTCAGAATCTGAGATTCTTTCTTTTATCTCTTGTATTCTATTGGCTATGCTTGTTTCTGTAGTCTCTGTTTGTTTACCTAGATTTTCCATATCCAGCTGGCCCTCGGTTTGTGTTTTCTTCATTGCCTCCATTTCAGTTTTCAAGTCTTAAACTGTTTCCATTATCTGTTTGATTGTTTTTTTTCTTGGATTCCTAGGATATCGTTTACAGATTTATTCATTTCTTCAAAATTTTTGTTATTCTTCTCATCCATTTCTTTAAGGGAGTTTTTCACGTCCTGTTTAAGGGACTCTATCACTTTCATAAAGTCATTTTTTTCTACTTCTTCTTGATTAGGGTGTTCAAGTCCTCCTGTTGTAAGTTCTCTAGGTTCTGGTTTCATGTTGTTTTTCAGATTGTTGGAGGGATTCTTACTTTGGCGCCTGCCCATCTCTTCCTCTGAATTCTCTCCAGTGGATCTTCTGGTTCAGGATCAGTTCCCCTTGCCTGCCAGGCACCCCTCTGATGGATCTTCTGGTACAGGATCAGAGCTGCTAGGTGGCCAGGGAGTTCACAGACAAAAGGCCTACCTTGCTGCAAGCAGGCTATTGAAACAAAGGAACTCCTGCCCGATTGCACTCACCAGTCTGTCCCAGCACCCAAAAAGGCTGAGTTGGGGGATCTTATGGCCCCAAAGAAGGGAGGAAGATGGGAGGGGTTTACTGGGTGCAAGCTGGGAGGGGATAGGAAGAGGGAGGCAGTAGCCAGGGAGAGTAGCCCCTGCAGGATGGCCAGGAAGTAAAGGGGGTTGAGGAATGTCTGTGCTCCATCTCCTGGGCTGCTGCCATGGGTCAGAAACTCACTCATCCCTCCGATGGATCATCTGATACAGGATCAGAGCCCCTAGGTGTCCAGGAACCTCGCTGAGAAAAGGCCTACCTTGCTGCAGGCAGGCTATTGAAACAAAGGAACTCCCGCCTGAATGCGCTCACCACTCTGTTCCAGCGCCCAAAGGGGCTCTATCATGCAATTCTTGTTTGACAATATATTGTTTTCAGATGTGACCAGTGTAAATAAGGTCATTATGGTTGGATCAGATGTGGTTAAAACTCTATTATAACATAAAGACCCTCCTATGGTATGGCCCTGACAAAGAAGGAAATGTTTCTGCTTCAATGCAAGGATGGCTGAGACTTCATCACTTGATTCTTAGAGAAGACACATCATTTTGTGCCTGAGGATCAGAGTACGAGTGGGCCCAGAGAGTATTGGAGATTGAAATTCTGTGTCCTTGTGTTGTGGCAGAGTAAATATCTCATGTTCTCAAACTCTTCCTTTCAGGTATTTGTCATAGAACTACTGAAACAATACTCTATAAGTATATTGATGAATTGGCTTATACAACTCATTTTAAGCACAGAGTGCCCTATAAAATTCACAATAAGTCATCAATTCTTCTATGAAGCTGATAAATTTTTCTTCTCATTTTTTCATCAGGTGTCCAAACTGGGTTTTCCACATTATCTCTGAATAGTTCAGATTTTATTCTATATTCTATCCTTTGTATGCCAAAGTAAGTCTTCATATGTCAGTGGGAGATTAGAAATTAGAACCCATTATGTGGGCATGGTAGTCTGGAAAGAACTGTGGAAATATGGAGCCACAAACACTGAGAGTGAGAATAATTTTAGGACCTGATGCAGAACAAAGATCTTGAATTAGTTTGTCTTACACTTAACATTAGATGTTAAAATTAGCTCATGAAGTAATGAGTTGCTTTAGAGCATTGTCCTATAAGCTTGGGTTTGATTGATTCTCTTCCTGCTCCTGCTCCACTACACACCCTCACAGAACCCTTTGCCCCAGTATTTCTCCTTCCACTCTCACATTTCGTGTTCTATTACTATCTGCCCTTCACAAATGATTTAGTCCCACCATTTGACCCCTTTCTCCCACTTCTATGCACATATGCATGAGAACACAAATATTTACTAATACAAAGATGTTATTATGAGACAGAGCATGTAGTAATTGTCTTTTGAAGCCTGGGTTGCTTCAATTAACATACGTTCCAGTTCTATTATAATTTTTTTCCTTGGAAAAAATTCGAAAGCATTGAGGAAACATATTCTTAGTCTCCTTTTGTTGATGGACATTTAGGCTGCTGCATTTTCTTGCTGTAGTGAAAAGAATGGCCATAATAAATCCTATTGGGCAGGTATCTTTGTGGGAGGGCATATGGGTCTTTAGGTGCATGTCCACAAGTGGAAGATAATGGCCATAAGTTGTGTTATGCTTAGTTTTGAAACTCCTCCAGTTCTCTCCATTGCAGCAAAATGGCTACAATGTATGAGGGTTTTTCTAATTCCTAGCATTCTTATAATCATTGGTTCTCTGCCTTGTATTGTTTTGCTATTTGATGATTTATCTCATTTTATTTTATGTGTATGAATGTTTTACTTGAATGTTTGTAAGTGCACTGTTTGTTTGTTTGATGTCCTGGAAGGCAGAAGAGTACACAGATCCTCTGGAACTGGAGATAGAGAGAGCTCTAAGCTACCATGCAGATGCTAGAAACTAAACCACAGTCCTATGAAAGTAGAAAATACCCTGACGTTCTAAGCTCTCTTTCCTGTCCCATTTTGACAAGGTGGAAACCGAGTTTCAACATAAGCATTTCTAACTTTCTATGTGCTCATATGTGTATCTCTGCACATGGGAATATGTGGTTGTGGGTCATGTGTGTACACGAGTGCCATGTTTCCAGGAGCTCATGCACATGCTGAAGCCATTGATATCACAACTGTCACTGAGGCAGGCAGCTGAAGCCCAGTATCTCCTTCTCCAGCTGGGATTGTAGGCTTCCACAAGACCATATCAAAATT
The DNA here is from genome assembly GCF_903992535.2 of Arvicola amphibius. NCBI lineage: Eukaryota > Metazoa > Chordata > Mammalia > Rodentia > Cricetidae > Arvicola > Arvicola amphibius. Next base: position 96,977,972 of record NC_052056.1, on the reverse strand, counting down.
CTTAAGTGTGCTGAAGACTTGAATCAGGTCTCCATGTTTGTACAGAAAAATGATTTTTTACAAATAGACACTTCCAGCCTCTTAAAGTTCTATTTGCATTATTGTCTTTGGTAAAGATTGTAAACATCTTAAAATGTGGTTGCTGAACATCTGAACTGTTTGGAAAATTGCATTGTCAGGATTATGCCCGCTTCTGTTTAATTGTTTGGGGGTGGTTTTAATTTTTGTTGATTTTGGTGTTCAATGTTTGTTCTTCTTCAAGTACTCCACATATTAGTACTCTGAAGTAGAACAGGAACAATTTTTTCCCATGGTGCAGGGTGCCTGTGTGCTGGCTCATTGGCAAAGAAAGATAAAAGAGCAAGAAAGCCAGAGATAGGATCTTATGATAAAATATGGAAAAACATGAATAAAATTACATATTTACAAAGAGGAAGAAAAATGCATACTTAATAATTCAAAATATGAAATAAAGTGAAAAGGTATTTAAAATATAAAAATGGGTAGAGAATAAAATAAAGCACTAGAGAAATGCTTTGTCAATATTCACTAATATTGGACCTACACTTGAATCTATAAACTGTAAACAGGAGTCTATGGTTGTTGTGTAGTATAGGTCATGTCTAATAGTGTCCTCTGTTCTCACTTTACTGTGTTGTAGCTATGTTTTAACAGAATCATAGACCTTAGTATAGCTGACTTTATGACAGAAATACTATTCAGGCCATAAAACTGAGTACATAAATAGTACCACCAAAAACAAAAATAAAGTCCTAATTCATCAAAGCTCACAGTTCTGGGAAACTACTAAGCTTATTTTGTGGCTTTGGTAACTCTGATTCTGAGTAACTGGTCTTTTTAATGAAGTATATCAACCCAGGATATGGTATTTGTACATAAAAGGTCAACCTGAGAAAGGTTCAGGGTTTCACTGTGATCATGAATACCCAGTATATTCACTGCCCAGCTAATGCTTTCTATTGTCCTAAACTTGTGTCCAAGACTTCTCTGGTAGAGCCCACATCTCCAGAGGTTCAACCAAGATCTCCATGTACTGGACTTGAAGATACCTGGTTTCAGAGCCCCTCAGGGTGGGAAAGGGCATGGTGGATAAGGAACTTCTGAAGAATACACAACTTGAGATGTCCCAGGTCCACTAGAATCCCTTTGATCAATTGCTTCCTAATGCTTTGGAGGAGTCTGATACCTCCATCCCCAGAAGAGGCAAATTAGAAAGTTGCCTGGTTTATCACCTCTGGAGGGAAATCTGGTTAGAGTGGTTAGAGTGCCTTCTGTTTCAACACATAGGTCACACACTGCTGTTAAATCCCTGATGTGGGATTCCCCTCTGTATGCTGTGATTACCATTAATGAATAAAGAAAACTGGCTTGGCCTGATAGGGTAGAACAGAACTAGGTGGAGGAAAACTAAATTGAATACTGGGAGGAGAAAAAAGGCAGTAAAAGAGAAGTCATGGAGCTGCCATCGGAGACAGATGCTGGAACCTTAGCAGGTAAGCCCCAGCCACATGGTGATACACAGATTAAGAGAAATGGGTTAAATTAATATATAAGAGCCAATAAGAAGCTAGAGCTAATGGGCCAAGCAGTGATTTAAATAATATGGTTTCTGTGTGATTATTTCAGTTCTGGGCTGCCAGGACAAACAACCGGCCTCCTTACTACAAACTGGCGCCCAATGTGGGGCTCAAACCCACAACCCTGAGATTTAGAGTATCATGCTCTACCAATTGAGCTAGCCAGGCAGCTGGAAAACAATTGGTCTCTTCTTCCAACAAATCCATGTTTGTTCAGGTGCATGAATATATTTTAGCCATCCCTGGTTGTCTTTATAGTCTCTCTCTGTCTTTCTATGTATGTCTGTCAGTTCTATTTCCCAGTGCCTTTCTCTAGTAGAAAACCTCCCCCAACACAACCCTCCTAGCTTAGGATCTTTATGTATCTTGTTGGGGACCTGAATCCTTTTGTCTCTGCCAGGTCACCTAGAGAAACACACAAAACACAACAATAAGAACAAACAAACAACACTTGTCCCAATCATGTAGTGCTGTTTGTTTCATCATTTGTCTCCAATGACATACTGGTCCCTGTGTGGAGGGGCTGAGCCCGTCATCCAGGGTCCCTGTACCCTGTATTCTATGTGGAAGGTACAAAGGGAGGGAGGAATAGTTTTCTGGGCCATGCATTCCCTTCACTGCCCTGTCCATTCTAAACAGTCCCAAGAAAGGGGAAAGGAAGCTCCACTTCTTTCTGTTCCATGATTTATGGCCTCCTTTAAAGGGTGATCTGTATAATCAGAAAACTCAAAAGTTACCATTCTCTTAAAAATTAGAAAAAACTTCCCCGGTCCAGCAAGGGAATTGCTGCTGGACAATGCTGCCTGTATAGAATGGATATCCCTTCTGCCAAACACTGACCATGGAGACTTTAGGTAATTTTTAGGATTAAAGACAGTTGCTCAAAAAATTTCCTTTGTCACCCAGTTGACCCCAGAATTTAGAAAAAAATAGTTATAAAACTTAAAAACAAATTTAAAGGTATAACTAGGTCTCAACTGCTGAAGGGAGCTAAAAGGTATTTAACAACAGAAACCTGATGGAGAGACAAGAATTTTTGCATAAACTGATAGCCACAATCACCTTGTTTGGGGATGAGATGCAGATAGACTTAAAGATACTCAGCAAAATATTGGTGTCTTGCCTTGTGTCAGAAAAGTATTTAGCTGAAAGTCAAAAGATACAGTTGGACTCCGCCTTGGAACACAAGGCAGCTGCACATAGGAATTCATAACCAGTGAGACAGCATGCAGAATCCTAGTACAAGCCCTAGCTAGACCAAATCCCACCATGGAGAAAGAAAGTAGACATGAATTCCCACTCAAACATGAAGAGCTTCTGGCAATTGATGGCTGCTGGGAAATGGAGTCAGACAATTGATCTTAATAAAACTCTTAGATACTGCTTATGGAACTGAAGTTTTGGGTGCTTGCAACAATAGCTGTTATTGCTTTAATTCAGTCTTTCATGGTTCTCAAAATAGTGGTAAAACTTTGAGCCTGTGGCAGTGGGTCATTTCTCACAGACTTTTGAAGTTTATACCTACTCCTCATTCTGGCCTTCAATCTCTGTTTCCTTGTTCTCTACCATTATGAGGAGTGGATACCTCCAGCTCTCATTACCTGGTATTTAGCGAATCCTGTTAATACACCTGTCTTGCTAAGATGGACTAATAACTCTTGAAAACCAAGAAGCAAAATAAGCATTTCCTCTTCTAGTTTTTATCACTGGTCATTTTTCTCAAGGAAGAGAGACCTAATAAAAATCGAGAACAAGTGCTTCCTTAAAAAACAACCCACAAATATATATGTAAAATTATTTTAGAATAATGGAATACTTTAGCTGGTAGTTTATATATGTATATCCAGTTAAAAAATTTGGAGTCTAAGAGCTTATATTGTGGTGGCTAAGATGGTGGTCCTATAACCAGCACCAATGCTGAAGGGAAGGAGAGAGGGATGGAAAGGAAGCAGGGAGTAAACTTCAGTGATAATGGGAGGGAACAGTAGAGACCTCATACTATAACCCAGCACCTCAACACTGTCACATACATAAACAGGCTTCAAACACAAGAACCTGTAAGAGAATAAACATGTCAAAACTGTAACAACCAACTTTTGCATGTATTATTACTGATTTGCAGTTTATATAGATAGTAGTATCATATAGACCTTCACAACTGCATCTGGGAGTCCCTATAATAATCACAATCTAAAGACTAAATGCAGTTGGGTATGATGGTACATGCATATAATCCCAACACTTGAGGGGCAGAAAAAGGATTGCCGCACAGGTGAGGGCTGCCTGTTCTATACTGTGAACTCCAGAAGAGCTAAGGGTTTGTAAAAAAGCCCCCTTATAAAACTGTCCTCAAGAAACTGAATACTTAGTGATGTATGAGCTATTCACTCAAGTGCACAGCTGTACTGGGTGCTAGTTTCTCTCGGGGACAGACATTTCAGTTGTTCCAAGTATGTCAGAATTTTGTTCACAGGTCCATCGATCAACATGAGATTTAAAAAAGTAATTTGATAAAGAAATGGATCTTTGTCACACACAATCTGTGTACCCAAATTATCAGTTAAAGTAACTCAGGCATAAACTCATCCTTTAAAATACCTCTTTAGATCTGTGTATGAATGGAGGTTAATTTTAATCACTGTTTTATTACCAGTTTATTCTGGTTATCTTACTATATCAGCCATTAGGTTATCAGTAGTTCTCCTCACCAACAATCTCTAGGGCCAGATCATGAGGATAAGGAGTAATTAAACAGATGACAATTTTTAAGAATCCACAACTTCACAGAGAGGGATTCAAATAAATATGGGGTGTGGGCAAAACATGCTTGTTTGTTCCCCAGTCACTCAGACCAGAAATAACCACACAGAAACTGTATTAATTGCAATACTATTTGGCCAATAGCTTAAGTGTATTTCTGGCTAACTCATATCTTAAATAACCCATTTCCATTTTTTATATTTTACTATGAGGCTCCTCATTTACTGGCAAGGTTCTGTGGTGTCCGTCTCCTATGGTAGCTACATGGCATTCCATTGACTCTGCCTTCTTTCTCCCAGCATTCAACTTAGTTTTTAAGCCTATTAAAGTGTTTTCTGAATTACAATGAACTTTCAATTTTTTGAAATAGGTAGTTAATTACATCATATGTTCCTTTGTGCTATTTCATTGATCTATATAATTGTATCATTTGTCAAAATTGCTTTTTGTCTTACAAAAATTGAACTAGTGGGAAAGGTGCACAAAGGATTATAAAGCTACTAGAAAACAATTTAGTGAGATGGATGTCTTAATTATCTTGACTAGCACTGATTTTATGAATGCTACATATAAAAAACAGATTAAACATATATTATATTCAAAGTATTATTCCAAGTACACCTCACTAATTCATAAAAGCCGAATGCATCTAAAGTGATGACAAAAAAGGATAAAACAAAGTGTCCAAGAAGAAAAAAATAGGCAAGAGACTTGAACAGCCACATTTTATAGAACATATCTAAGTGTTCAATCATCATATCCTCAACATGAGAAACAAAAGCAATGCAGATACACAAATTAAAATACTACTGACATTGGCTGGCTGGAGAGACAGCTCAGCAGTTAGTCTTGCTGCTCTTTCAGAGGACCTAGATCCAGTTCTCAGCATTCACATGGTTACTCACAACCATCTGTAACTCCAGTTCCCTTGGCTCCAACATCTTCTTCTGGTATCTGCAGGTAATAGGCATGTATGTGGTATATACACATAAACACAAGCAAAACGCTCATACACATACAATTTTGAAAGTCTTTTAAAAGGATAGCATCAACACACATTAGTGGAGTGGGGGGTGGAGGTTAATCTCACAACACACCAACTCTAGATAAAGAACTACAGACAACTAAAAAATGTTGACAACAGGAAACAGTCTTTCCTGGAAAAAAAAACCCATGGAAATTGGTTATCCAATACTATGAAATCATACACATATAAGTAACATGTAGACTGAAAGGGGTGCATTTATATATTTAGGAATATATATATAATATACTCACACACATCAGTAACAAAAGTTAAAGAGAAAGATACCATGAATTTAAAAGAGCAAGGGACTACAAAGTAAATGTTGGAGGAAGGAAAAGGAAGAGGGAAAATAATACTGTATTTAAGTTATTCATTTAGGAAAGCTCATGAATGTATTTGACATTCTCCTACCAATGACACAATACAGAAATTAGTGTCCATGCACAGCAATACTGGTTCAAAGAGTTAAAACCCCACAGTGCAAAGAAAAACAGTCACAAAGAAATTAAAATGTACAATAACTATATGTTCACATTAATGATCCCAATTATACACAGGCAGACGATGCTTACTAGAGCATTTTCATTTTATTTACAAACTGTTCAATTAGATTGCAGGAATCAATCCCACTTATCTACAAAGTATTTCTTTTAGAGAGTACCTTCACAAGTGCAAATTCATATCCCTGCGATTAAAGTACCTGGCAACTGGAACAGTTTGTGTAGTCTGATATTTGGAGAAAACAGTCAAAAGCTTGCTTGTATGACTTAGCACCTTCCATCACTTTTTCAATGAGTATGTCATACATATAGACACACTTATTATATTCCATTCACTGTGATTCTCAAAACATTTGGTAGTTGTATATAAGAACTACATTTAGTCAATAAATTTGGAGTCTAAGAGCTTAAGCTGTGGTGGCTAAGAGATGGTGGTCCTGTACCCACGCCGAGGGTAGATATGAAACCAATGTAAGATGGGAGGGAGGTAGGCAGCCAAGGTCTATCCAAATTCCACCCCTATCCCCCGCATCACTGCTACCACACCTGCTATCATTTGCACTATTTCCCAGACCTTGTGTTTGCAGCTGTGTGTGGAAAATGTGTGGGTATACACCAGGCTTTGGCTCTAAAACAAAATATGGGAACTATCATAAATCTAAACCTCTGATCAAAGGCTGGGGAAATGTGAGCTCACATAGAAAATGTGTACTGGCCAATAGGTTTTCCTCGATTTAGCAGGGACACATTCTATATCTAATCTACTAACACTAGAAACTAAGTCAGTAAAAACCTCACACTTCTGTGTATTCAGGCACCTTAATATCTGGCTGGTTTGAATCTTGTCAATATGACATCTGATAAAGCAGACAATATGCACCAGAGCATAATCTCGGGTCTTGAGTCCTCTGAAGGGAGTTTTTCTATGTGTTGAGGTTTTGAGACTTCTTCCTAAGCCTCAGCCATACTCCTTGTCCAAAAGTTCTGGCTCCAGGATCACCATATCCGCATAATCATTCAATGATCCAGAATTGCCAGGTCAATGAGAAAGGTGGCATGTAAAGAGAAGACACTGTGCCACCACAGTAGTGATGAATACACATGCCTGGATGCCGACTCAAGGCCCAGATGACTGCTCAACTGAAAACTCACTTTCGATACACCACTTGGGAGTTACTGGAGCCCCTATTTGTCTCCTTATTTATCTTATTTTCTCACTCCAGTGAGTGAGGGCGGATTACTAAAATTCTTGGAGGCTATTAAGGTAAATAGTAATACTATAGCATATCTCATGCTAACTTTACAGATCAGTACCTTGTACCCTAATTCAACCTGAGCATGAAATTTTCTAAGCCCAAAAGTTTTTTGCACTACCTACTCACTATTGGAGTATCAGTAAGTAACATGGGGAAAGGTAAGAAAGACTGGATTTAGAGACTATAGCAGAAAAAAGAATCACCCTGAATTCCTGAAGATCCAACTTACTAGAGGAACACTCACATTATGCTGCCACTGTCTCATCTTGGCTGGGGGTTCATCTAATGATGACCCTATATTGTTATAAATTCCTTCCAGGGGGAGACATAATCAGTGTCTACCTCTTCTAAGAGCCTAAGGTCCTAATGGCAAACAAAGGCATGATTCAAAGTTCCAAATAAACCGATGAGTTTATTTGGCTTCCTTATGGAGAAAGCATGGATGGTGAGGGTTACTTCCAAAAGTGTGGGTTCTCCATCCCTAATGGGCCACATCTGGAAAACTTTACCCAGCAGGAACTGGGTTTCTTCCAAACAGCATAGATGGAGGATATGGTGCCTTCCCTAGTTTTCCCTGGCATGCATACACATATGCACACATACAGATACAAATACATACACATACATACTGTCTAAATCTTTTCTCCAGACAGTCTATAGAATTGCCAGTTGATAGGGAGCAGCTGGCTACTGAGGGGAGGAGAGGAGGCTATAAACCATCAACAAGCCCAGCTGGGATGAGCTTTTGCAAGGTGGCACAGCTCAATTCCCCAAAATGGCAGTTGCTTTGCTCCGAGGACAGTCACATAGGACACCATTATTTAGATTCTTTTCTGAGAGGGTTGAAAAATGTTACTGAAGATTATTCTCCCTTCAGTAACAACGAGAACTGTCCTTTGACCTCAAACTGTGTGTATCTGGCCCAACTAAAATGGTGCAAAGCTAGTGCAAACCACCACTGTGCTCAGATAGGATATTTGATCCTGGCTATTAACACACACTTCATTTGTTATCTTAGGCAATGATCTAAATTACTTTGTGTATCTGCAAAGTGTGGTACAAAACCCCATGTACCTTGGTCTCTCGTGTGCTCCTAATCTAACTGTTACCACGCAAAACTGTCATTTCTCTGAGGATTGGGAAATAGGTACTGTTAATTCCTTGACTCCTATGCCAGTGACGGTCCGAGTAAATTGACTTTGAGGTCCACCATTTCTTCTCTTGCCAGATGAAAATAAGAAAACACAGAGCATCAGTGACTTTAACAGTCCCACAAAAGACAGTGCCTACCAGGCACAATGTCACAGTCACATCCAACATACCTCAGCACCACTTCTGAACTATATCCCATTTCTATACATGCTATTATATGCCACTCCAGGCCCACCAGAGTTGGAGTGGCTATATTTCTAGTTTGAATAGTAATGTCTCAATGACCATGGAATGTAAGTATCATACAGGACAAAATTGTTATTTGTACATACATAGTCACTCACCTATATAACTTTTCTGATGTAGAATGTGATTTGACTATCAAAGTTTTCCTATGTTCTTTAGCAAGGTCCCTTACATGTTTGTTTTCCAAGGTTAGCACATATACAATATTCTACACTATAAAATGTTGGATTTTTAACATCCTCAGGATTCTTCATAGCATGTACACTCATATCAAATGAGATTTGAATTGTCATTCAAAACTTTTAAACTTGAAATCCCTAAGCTTCTTCCCATGTATGATGCTCACGGTGAGATAATTACAATAGAGCTTCCCACATTCTTCCCAGACAGCGTCACACACCAACCAATATGGATTTTCACATGTTGAGAAAGGTCTCCCTTGTGGCAGTTTTCACATGTTCTTTGCTGTCATCATTCTACATTCTCTGATGTCAAGTCATCTTGGTTGATTGCAAGCTTTCTTGCCTTCTCTACACTATTTGTGTGTCTCATCTGAGTTCATTCATACTGAGTGAGGCATGAGTTACAAAGGTAAGTTTTCCTGCATTATGCATATCGATAGGACTTCTCAACTGTAAGAAATCCATGGTATGGTGTGAGGACTGATTTACAGCAGAGAGTTTTTCTTCATTCCTTATACTCACAGGGTTTCTTAATTGTATGACATTTCTGATGTTGGCTGACATGTGAGTTGCAGAAAAATGCTTTTCTCTGTTCTTTGTATTAGTGTCATGTGTATGAGTTCCCAGATGTCGGGCAAGTCCCGACTTGCAGAAAAAAGCTTTTCTACAATCTTTACATTCATAGGGCTTCTCCCCTGTATGGATTCTATGATGTAGAGTTAAATGTGACTTGCGACAGAAACATTTGCCACATTCTTTACATTCATAGGGCTTCTCACCAGTGTGAGTTCTATGATGGGCAGTGAGCTCTGACTTGGAGGAAAAAGCTTTCCTGCACTCTTCACATTCATAAGGCTTCTCACCTGTATGGATTCTATGATGGCGAGTTAACTGTGACTTGTAGAAGAAAGCTTTGCCACAGTCTTTACATTCATAGGGCTTCTCGCCCGTGTGAGTTCTCTGATGTTCAGTCAGGGTTGACTTATAATAGAAAGATTTCTGACATTCTTTACACTCATAAGGCTTTTCACCTGTATGAATTTTTTGATGTACACGGAGGGTTGACTTGCAGTAAAAAGCTTTACCACATTCTTCACACTGATAGGGCTTCTCACCTGTATGAGTTCTATGATGTGAAGTGAGCTCTGACTTGGAGGAGAAACCTTTCCTACACTCTTCACATTCATAAGGCTTCTCACCTGTATGGGTTCTATGATGGCGAGTTAAGTTTGACTTGTAGAAGAAAGCTTTGCCACAGTCTTTACATACATAAGGCTTCTCACCTGTATGAATTCGCTGATGTTCAGTGAGGGTTGACTTATAATAGAAAGCTTTCCAGCACTCTTTGCATTCATAAGGTTTCTCACCTCTATGAGTTTTCTGATGTACAGTAAGGGTTGACTTACGATAGAAAGCTTTGCCACATTCTTCACATTCATGAGGTTTCTCACCAGTATGAATTCTATGATGTACAGTGAGTTCTGATTTGGAGGGAAAAGCTTTCCTGCATTCTGTACACTGATAGATCTTCAATCTTGTACGAGTTCTCTGATGTCCAGTGAGCGTTGACTTATAACAGAAAGCTTTCTGACATTCCTTCCATTCGTAGGGTTTCACACTTGAGTAATATTCACGCTGCTTGTTGCGCTGTGATGGCAGGTTAATCGATTTCATACATGGTTTACATTCATAGGGCTTTATAGCTCGATGAAGTTCCAAGTGAACCTTCATTTCTGCCTTGAGACAAAAGAGTATGTCAAGGTTTTATATCAGTAGGGCTATTTTCTAGCATGTACTTAATGTTCTGTAAGGATAATAAACTCTTAAGTTTTATAAAAAGTCCATTTCCAATATTTTCCCCAGTATACAGCTTGTTATAAAAATATTTATTTTTTTCTATTATTTTTAATTATACATATATGTGTAGGGTATATGCATTTAGGAGTAGGTACCCATGGAAGTCAGAGGTATCATATTCCTCTGGAGCTACAGTTATAGGCAGTTAGGAGCAGCATTACATGTGTTCTGGGAACCTAGCTCGGGTCCTGTGTGAGAGCAGCTCATGTTCTTAACTGCTCAGCTATCTCTCAGTCCTACACTTTACCATGTTCTGTTCTGAGTCCTGTTAAATGCAATACTTTTCTTTCATGAGGTATGTTTTGCAGAGTAAATATTATGCAAACAAAAGATTTCCAATGCATGAAATGAGAGGTTTCTCAAATATCAAACATTTTTCATAACAGTCTTCGTATAGATGTATATCCCTGGTCAAATATATTGAACATCATAATGTGACCTTTCAAACTTCTTAGGGAGACTAAGGTACTCAGGGTGCCAGAGGGGCTTCTCAGTTGTATTATCAGCTTCTGCACTGTCAGCATCAGATTAGCCTTACTATGGACACCCTACCACTGGTTAGGTTCCTAGGAAAAAATTCTAGTCCTATTCCCAGATTCAAGGTGTGAAAGTTCTGCTTACATCCATGTTTTACCTACTTCAATCATCTCTCTGTTTGACAGATTCCTGCTGATGCTTCCCACTGGCCACACACGACTCCCCTGATTTTCCAGGCAACTCTTATCTGAAGCATACACTTCAAGAACACCTGAAACAATATATTAAAAATTACTATTCATTAGTCAAATACATTGTTTACTCTGCTCAAATAAAACTGTGCAGTAGATACTTCTAAGTATAAGGGAAGATTACATGAACAGATAAGGTGGTGCCAAGTCATGTTCCTTTGCTGCTTTTACTCTTGTGAAACACGTGGAAAGAGGTCATCCACCTCCTTCTCTGTCGTTTCTGGCACACTCATTTTTAACTGCTGGGGTTATTCTGAGCTCCTTTTCTCCATTACTTTAATCATATACACACCACCTCACATCACATCTCTCCCATGTGAGGGGGAAAGATTTTCTTTCACTATCTACCCACTTGACATAGGTTTCATAGTCTGTTATGAGCAAGAATGTAGGTTCTTAAAAGGATTATAATGTATGTGATAGAAATTTGTTTAATTTGCCCTGAAAATCTGCAGCAGCATTTCATTGGTCAATGTATAAAATCACCATTCTCTCACACTAGAGGACAGATTCTTCAAAAATTCCTTTGTAATCCATCTTCTGTTCTACAAATCTCTTTTGTTTCTTAGACATAAATACATTTTTGAAAATAAACCACTTATTAAAAATAAATACTAAGCAATAGTTATGCTGCAAATCCAGATTAGTTTGTGCCTGTACATATAGGAGAATATCAAGTACATATTTTTAGGTGACTTATACTGTATATCAACTGTACAGGATTATGGGCATAATTTATCCAAACTCGTGGCTAGGGAAGTCATAGTCCTTAAGGGAGAACCTATTTTGTCCTCTAATGGCCATATTATCAAACTGCATCCTAAACATTTATGTTTCTATCTATACATCTGTGCTACTCTAAAACTTGATCAGAGAAGTTTCTTATTGCACTGGGTGGTGGTTAACAAACACATACATTACTGTTCAAACTAAAAAATAGAAATAACAGTCTAGATGTCCATCATATGATGAATGGATAATGAAAATGTGGTATGTATACACAGCGAAAGATTTTATTCACTCATAAAAGAAATTATGAGCTTTGTAGGTAAATAAATGGAGCTGGAAATAAATTACTCCGAGGGAGGTAGCCCTGATCCAGAAAGATGACTCGTTCTCTCTCATATGTAGATCCTAGCTTTGAATCTTTAGATGTGTGTGCTTAATTGGAAGACCTGTAGAAGTTAGGATAATTAAGAATGGCCATGGGAGGGGGAGTAAGGAATGGAGGATATAACACATGTGTTATAAAGGAGTAAAAGGAAATAATGCTACAGGTAGGGTTCAGTGGGTTGGTGGTAAAAGGATGGGGAAAGATAACACTAAAGACCTTTTAAAGCCATATGGAAACTACTTTAGATGCTTCCGAAGACAGACAAACAAAATGGAGTTAGTTACCCTATATGGGGAAAAATGCCTCAGATGTCACAGGCTATTGAACAAAATGTTCAATGCATAGGGATTATCTATTTTCAAGGTGTTGTCAGTGTGGTTCCAAAGACTTCTCTTGCCCCAACATTATAAGATATTGCTACTGCTCTGAGTTACCCTTTAGAACTTGATGTTAAGATCCAATTTCTGAAGACACTACATACTTTAACTATAGGACATGGAAAAATCAAGCTGATATTGATCTGAAAGTTTCATCCCTACTTCCTATTTTTCATAGTCTTGGGAAGTGCTATCATAGTGTTGAAAGAAAAAAGTAATCAATGGTCTTAACCAGCTGTGAACCTTGAGGACCACAATAATAACTGGCCTAACAAGATATACCTACTTTTGCAAAAGTGGCATGAAATTTGTGGGAGGAAACAAGCACTTGAATTGTAGTTAAGGCCCACTCCACAAGACAGAAGTCATGCCTGATACTGGTAACTGAGACAAGAACCTGTGACTGGGTAGGTCATAGGCTGTCAGGCACAAACTACTTCCATTTTTTTCCACTAAATAGTTACAGTATTAAACAGTCTACTAAGTACTTATCTTTATATTCATAGATTAGTACAGTTTTCAACCATCATTTGCCAGAATGGCCAATCCTAAAGAGACATCTGTATCAAACACCTAAATCCCAAGGGTCAAGGAATACCACAAAAGAAGGGGAAGAAAGATTTTAAGGCCAGAAGTAGTAGATGACTGTTGATAAGCAGCATATTCCATACACAATAGGGTCACTATACACATGAACTCACAGGGTTTCCAGTATCAAGGTTTCAGCTAAAAAGATTTAGAAGGCTAAATGGGCTTGCTATTATAGTAACAAAGCTGTTGCCTCTTACACTGTAAGATATCTTTCCCTTTTCTATCATCTGCATTTAACTAAAACCAAGTTTGACCAAGTCTTTCTAATTTATATTGGTCAGTGATTCTGAATGGCTCCTTTCCTGGATGTATACATGTTTTTTAGTTTTGCTTTTTTGTTCTTTCCAGATATTTGTGCAATTTTCAACTCTATTTTATGGATTACATTTTCTGTGTCTTTAGTCTACTTCTCATTTCTCTGTTCTGTACCACAGTCATAGATTGCATCTCCTTTATAGTCATGACTGAACTTCCTTTTCCTATAGAGTTCTTTCATTACAATAATTTCTTACCTTCATTCCTGATATTCTTCCTTCTACACAGTCTACTCCAACAAATGTTGCTTTCCATTGAGTGACCTATTTATTGAACTTCTTTCTTCAATTATTTAAATGTGTATTTTCTGTCATGATCTCTGTTCACTGAATTTGTCACAGAAGCATTAAATAGATTCCATTAACCTATTTATTTGAATCCTACTTTAGTGTATGGATCATTACTAAAACCATGCTTTTGCATTTTATACCTGACATTCCACTATTTACAAAATCCTCAGAATCAGTTATTGGAGATATCCTAGTTTTTTAAATAATTATCACCATTTACCTGGTTGCTCTCATGCATATTAGGTTTGTGTGCCACTGACAGCCACTTTGGAATAATGGGGATAGAAAGCACCCCTCATTTTCTAAAACGGGTCCTAGCAGCCTTTTCACCTTTGACTTCAAATCCCAACATCATTCAGAGAGATGTGGGATTCTCCTTTGTATGCTGTGAATACCATTGGTTTATAAAGAAATTGTCTTGGGCCTGGCAGGGTAGAACAGAGGTAGGCAGGGAAAACTGAACTGAATGCTGTGAGAAAGAAGGCAGAGTCAGAGAGAAGCCATGTAGCCGCTGGTGGGAACAGACGAGCCAGAACCTTGCAGGTAAGCTACAGCCATGTGGTGATATACAGATTAAAAGAAATTGGTTAACCAAAGATATAAAAGCTAGCTAGCAATAGGGTTAAGTGATTAGCCAAGAGGTGATTTAAATAATATAGTTTCTGATTGGTTATTTTGAGTCTTGGCAGCCAGGAACAAACAAGCAGCCTCCCCTAAAAGTTACCCTGATACCCAAACCACACAAAGATTCATCTAAGACAGAGAATTACAGATCAATCTCCCTCATGAACATTGATGCAAAAATAATAAAATACTGGCAAACAAAACCGAAGAATGCATCAAACAAATCATCCATCATGATCAAGTCTGCTTCATCCCAGAAATGCAGGGATGGTTCAATGTATGAAAATCTGCCAATGTAATCTATAATATAAAAAAAAATGAAAGAAAAAACCCCATAAGATCCTATCATTAGATAATGAAAAAAATGTCTGACAATATCCAACACCCCTTCATGATAAAGATCTTGGAGAGATCAGGAATACAAGGAATGTGCCTAAACATAATAAAAGCAATATACAGCAAGGAGACAGGCAACATTAGATTAAATGGAGAAAAACTCAAAGCAGTTTCACTAAATCAGGAACGAAAAAAAAAAAGGATGTCTACTCTATCTAGTACTTGAAGTTCTAGCTAGAGCATAAAGACAGCAAAAAAATATCAAGGGATATAAACTGGAAAGGAAGAAGCCACACTTTCATTACTCCCAGATGGTATGATACTATATATAACCGACCCCAAAAATTCTACCAGGGAATTCCTGCAGCTGATAAACACCTTCAATAATGAGGCAGGACACCAGATCAACTAACAAACAAACAAAAATCAGTGACCCTCCTTTATATAGATGAAAAATAGGCTGAGAAAGAAATCAGAGAAACATCACCCTTTATAATACCCACAAATAACAAAATATCTTGGGTTAACAATAACCAAATAATTGAAAGACCTGATCAACAAGAACTTTAAATCTTTGAAGAAAGAAATTGAAGAAGATACCAGAAAACAAAAAGATCTCACATGTTCTTGGATGGATAGGTAGGATCAACATAATAAAAATGGGAATCTCACAAAAAACAATCTACAGATTCAATGCAATCCCCATTAAATCACAACACAATTCTTCTCAGACCTTGAAAGAACAATATTCAAGTTCCTCTGGGAAAAATAACTAAATAAATAAAAACAAAAATCTTGGGATAGTAAAAACAATTGGGCACAAGAAAAGAACTTCCATAGAGCTATAGTAATGAAAATAGCTTGGCAATGGCATAAAAACAGGTTAGTTGGATGGTGGTGGCACATGCCTTTAATCCCAGCACTCAGGAGGCAGAGGCAGGGGATCTTTGTGAATTCAAGGAAAGTATGGTCTACAAGAGTTAGTTCCAGGACAGGTTGCACAGAAAACGTGTCTCAAGAAACAAAATCAAAACAAAATAAATAGACAGGTGGACCAATGGAATCGAATCGAAGACCCGGATATTAATACACACACATATGAACACACCTGATTTCTGAGAAAAAAGAAAGCATCTTCAACAAATGGTGTGGGCATAACTGGATGTTAACATGTAGAAGAATGCAAAGAGATCCATATGTATCCCCATGCACAAAACTCAAGTCCAGATGGATAAAAGACCTCAACATAAAGCCAACCACACTGAACCTCATAGAAAGTGGGAAGTAGTACTGAACACATGGGCACAGGAGACCACTTCCTAAATATAACACCAGTAGCACAGACACTGAGAGCAACAATTAATAAACGGGACCTCCTGAAACTGAGAAGCTTCTGTAAGGCAAAGGACACAATCAATAAGACAAAAGAGCAGCCTAGTGAATGGGAAAAGATCTTCACCAACCCCACATTTGACAGAGGACTGATCCTCAAAATATATAAAGAACTCAAGAAACTAGACAATTAAAATGACAAATAATCCAACTAAAAATTGGGTTCAGATCTAAACAGAGAATTCTCTACAGAAGAATTTCAAATGACCAAAAGACAGTTGAGTAATTGCTCAACATCCTTAGCAACCAAGAAAATACAAATCAAAGCAACTCTGAGATACCATCTTTCTCCAGTCAGAATGGTTATGATCAAAACCACCAATGATATCTTTTGCTGGCGAGACTGCAGAGAAAGGAGAATACTCCACTGCTGCTGGGAGTGCAAACTTGTACAGTCACAATGGAAATCAGTATGGTGGTTTCTCAGAAAACTGGGTATCAATCTATCTCAAAACCCAACAATACTACTCTTGACATATCCAAAGGATGAAGATCCATTCCACAAGGACATCTGTTCAACTATGTTCATAGCAGTATTATTCGTAATAGCCACAACCTAGAAACAATCTAGATGCCCCTCACCCAAAGAATGGATAAAGAAAATGTGGTACATTTACAGAAACTCCACAGTAAAAAACAATGACATCTTGCAATTTGCATGCAAATGGATGGAACTAGAAAAAAAACATCCTGAGTGAGGAAACCCAGACTCATAAAGACAAACATGGTATGTACTCATTCATAAGTAGATTAGATGTATTAAATGTAAAGCAAAGAATGAGCCTATAGTCCATGACCCCAGAGAAGTAGGGGAACAAGGAGAACCTTGAGACAAACATACACGAATCTCATGGGGAAGGGGAAATAGACAAGATCTCCTGTGAGAGTTGGGAGCATGTGGGTGGGGGTAATGGAGGGCAGAAAAGGGAGGGGAACATGAGAGAACGGGAGATTTGAGATGGGGGAAGAACACAGAGGGAGAGAAAGGAAAGATATATCTTGATTATGGGAGCTATTATGGGGCTAGGATGAAACCTGGCAATAGGGAAATTCCCATGACAAGGATGACCCCATCTAAGACCCTAAGTATTAGCAGAGAAGGTACCTGAACTGGACTTGCCCTGTAGACAGATTGATGACTTCCTTGATTGTCATCATAGAACCTTCATCCAGCAACTGATGGAAGCAGATATGAAGATCTACAGTAAAGCACTGGCCTGAACTTCCAGAGAACAGTTGAAGAAAGGCAGGAACAACAATATGAGCAGGAGGGTCAAGACCATGATGGCAGACCCATAGAAACAGTTCACCTGAGCTAGTGGGAACTCACTGACTCTAGAAAGACAGGAAGGGAACCTGAATAGGATCAAACTAGGCCCCCTTAATGTGGGTAATAGATAACTGGTTGGGACAGTCTTTGTGGCCACTGGCAGTGGGACCAGGCTAGTGCTTGAACTGGCTTTCTAGAGTCCATTCTTTTTGGCCGGATACCTTGCTCAGACTAAATATAGAGGGGAGGGCCTTGGTCCTACCTCAAAGTGATGTGTCAGACTTTGCTGACTCCCCACAGGAAGCCTTACCCTCTCTGAGGAGTGGTAGAGAGGGAAAGGTGAGAAGAGTTGGAGGAACAGAGAAAGTGGGAGTGGGATAGGCATGTAAAATGAAAAAAGATCATTTTATAAAATAAATTTATTTAAAAATTTAAACAAATGCAACACTATCAGTAACTATAAGAAAAAAATTAAACAGGCAGAACAATTTGTGACAATAAAGTTTAAAGAGTAAGACAATAATCTGGGCAGGATAAATGAAAAAAAAAAGCTAAAATAACTATGCAGAAAGGAAGAAAGGAATACAGAAAAGGTTAAAAAGCCAGAGAACAAACCAGATATTCAAATATAGAAAAAGGGTAAATAAAACTACAAAAAGTAAGGAATAATAAAAATACAAACATCAAAGACTTAAAAAGGATAAAGTCAAAATGTGCTAGCTAGTTTCATGTCAACTTGACAAAATCTAGAGTATTCTGAAAGGAAGGAACCTCATTTGAGAAAATGCATCCACAATATTTGGCTATAGGGCATTTTCTTAAATAATGATTGATTGGGGAGGACCCAGCCCATTGTGATACAGTGTCACCCCTGGGCTGATGGTCCTGGGTTCTATAAGAAAGTAGACTGACAAGCCATGAGGAGCAAGTCAGTTAGCAGCACCCTTCCATGTCCTCTGCATCAGCTCCTGCCTCCAGGTTCCAACTCTACCCGAGTTCCTGTGCTGACTTCCTTTAGTGATGGACTACAATGTAGAAGTGTAAGCCAAATAAACCCTTTGCTTCCCAACTTGCTTTTGGTCATGGCAGTTCATCATACTAAAAGTAACCCTAATTGGGACAAAATAATAAAAATAAAAATACTAAAAATGTCTGAGAAATAGAAAGAAAGAAAAAAAAAAGCAGATGTACTGGAGAAGAATTTCATCCACGTCCACTATGACTGGAATCCATCAGCAGGCTGCTGAGGTTGCTGAGTAATGGCTGAGGAGTAACATTAATTTTTCTGTTCTCACTTACTTTTAAGCACTATACACTAGTTAAGGACTGAGTCCACACAGTTTATATTGTTGGTGACAGGCCTGAATTCAATGATGAAAACTATGTACCTCAATACAGGAGTCACTGCTGTGCTCAAGCTTTTCTGAGTGTCTGCCAGACACCATACAACTCCTTCAGAAACGTCAGTATTCTATATTAACTGATGGAAAGCAAACCTCTATACATGAATGAAGTATCTCCAGAATTAGCCTACACAGCAAAGAGTAAGGCGATTCTGGGCTGCTCAGGCCCTCTGAAGCTCAATAAACAGCATATTCTGGTAAGAAGATAGCTATGAAAGGCTAATGACCTGGGCTCAAAAATTTTAGTACAAAATTTTTAAGTACAAATCCCAAGGTACAGTAAACATGGAAAAGTACAGTGGAGAAGGAAAAAATGGTCTTGAGGCCAACCAACTGGCTGACACTGGGCCACTATTATTCTCTGCCAGTGTCTGTGAGGAAAGGGCATACTCCTCACTAGAAATGTAAGACTCCATTCCTAACATTTCGTGCTCCTTTCTTGAGGAACCTACGTTTTACCACATGAGTTTCCATGACTACGTCTTGTGCTCACCTACTACACAGAAGGTGTCAGTATGTCCCCAGCCTCCTGAGATTTTGTTTGGTCTTAGTTATCATGCCCCAATAGCGCATGGCCCCTGGTATGGCATTCTATATGCAGATGAATACAATTTGTTTTTCAACTTATTATGCCAACATCTACAAGACACTGTCAGAGAAGTTATTTCTCTATATTAACACTTGCCAGTATCAGGTTTTTCCCATGACAAAAAATGCCGGTTGGTGGCAGCAGGGCACTCTGCTCATTATTATGGTCATTACCTAGTTGTAGGATTAGGATCATTACCACTTGGGATTGAGATTAAAAGTGTACTCTGTGCCACACTTTTCTCAAAAAGAGAGAGAATAGCTTTTCTGTTCTAATAAATACTGTCCTGTCACCTCCTTCTTGATCCCAAGTACTCTCTCACGCTCTCTTTGGAAAACATTCTCTCCTTTCTGACTCTGGCACTGGGCATTTGTGTATCAGCATGAAATAACGTTTTATCTGCCATCCTACCCTTAAACTTCCGATGTGTTCTTTCCTAATTTAAAACTATATTCTGCAGTTGATTTTCCTTAAGCCACCACATTTCCAAATTTCTTTCTCCATGCTAATCTCTCTGTCTTCAATTTATATCCATGTATGTGTGTGTGTGTGTGTGTGTGTGTGTGTGTGTATATATGTATATATAGTTTTTTTCTTTCTTTTTGTTTTTTAAGACAAGATTTACCTGTATAGCCCTGGCTGACCTGGAACTTGCTCTATAGACAAGGCTGACCTCGAACTCAGAGATCTGCCTGCCTGCTTATGCCTCTGAGTGCTGGTAGTTCAAAAAAATTTTAAGAGTAATCATAACACTAAACTAAAATAAATGAATAATCCTTCAACAGTGCCTTACTTTATACTTTTCCTAAAATAAACTTCATGCGTTTTCCCCCTCCTCAGGTTAATATTCTTGGTGTCTCTTACCTCACTGTGGCACATTATTATAGCACTGCTTCACTTTTCTCTCACTAAACTCAAGCCCTTCAAGAGATGCATTTGAATGTTAATAAAATTTCTGATCAAGACTAAGCACTGAAATACATAAATCTTCAATATTAAACAAGGTAAGAATGACAAGTGAGAATTCAGATGACATATTTAGACAGAGTATCTAACTGACAAATGTACAGATAATGCTGGGTGTGATCATACATGTGGGTAGTGGGAAATGGAGGGAAAAGGATGAAGACTTTTAGCCCAGCATTAACTATACAACAAGTTGGAGGGCAGTTTGAGCTATGAGACCCCATCTCAAGGCAACAACAAAAATGTCTGCGAAAATCTATACAAATATTGATTTTTTTAAAGCAAATTTAGGAAAACAGATTTCAATAATAAAAATAAGGAGACGGACTGACACAGAATTCCCCAGTTGAAATTGCATAAAATAAACGCCTGACAGAAAAAACTAGCTGTTACTTAGACTAGTTGTGGAATGCTGGTAAAGACAGCTCAACATATCCTATAAGCAATCAGTTGTCCTTGCTGAATTCCCTTCCTCAGTTCACATTCACTGACCTGGGAGACTCCAGAGTGAGGTCTCTCCTATGCTCCATGGCCCAAATCCATGCTCCAACCTGAAGATCAACTCAGGTTTCGTCAAGCAGTGCCCTGTAAATAGAAAGCGATATAAAAATTGTTCTCAAGCAGAAAGTTCATTTCACTGATGGGCTATGACAGCGCTGTTTGAGGCATGCTATGAATGGTAAATGAAGCTGCACAGAGAAAAACTTAAAGGACTCAAAAGAAAAAGAAAACCTAGACACTAGATGAAAAACTTCTTAGAGAACACACAGTCAAAAACTAAAACACCATGTATGCAATCAAAAACAAAAAACATTAATTGTTGATAAGTCCAATTTTACATTCCTATTCAAAACAGCTGCAGGCCAACTATCACTGAGCTATGTAAAACTTATTAACCAACAAGCTAATACCAGTCTGAAAATTCCTAAACACTGAGAAGTTAAGAGGCCACCCCCTCCTCCTCGCCAGATGGAAAAATCCCAGGATACAATAGCTGAAATAGGAGGACTGATGTAAGTTTGAAAACACTTTGAGCTACAAAGTAAGTTCAAAGACACCCAGGAGACACAGTGAAACACTGGTTCAGAAAACTAAGAAAACAAACTGCCGTGCTCCATCCAGGAATTAATCCACAAAATCCACAGTCCCATATTCATGCAAAGAATCCTAATCAAACTCAGTGGTCATAACACACACACACACACACACACACACACACACACACACACCAAAAGGAGGAAAGGTGGAGGGAGACTGTAGAGGAGTGTGCTCTGAGGAATGGGGAGGACATAGAAGATAACAGACGGTAAAGTGAAAAATACATTGCATCATGTATGAGATTATCAGAGTAAAAATAAACTAATATTGTGAAATAAAAAAACACAAAAAATAGGTCACCACATTTTATGTTAATAAATGGAAGAAATAAAATAAAAATATTAAAAGACACAAAACCCATACTTCTTAAAGTGATTTACAGATTTAACAATATCTTCATAGTAAAATCAATGCACGTCTCCAGAAACAGAAGAGCACTTCCTAAACAATGTACAGCATGGAAAAGTGCAAGAGACCTGAAGCCAGCAAAGCATCTTGTTGAAAAGGCACCAACATGTAGCTACCTTCAAAATCCACTACAAAGACACAGCGGAGAACTGGCACAAAAGAAACTTAGACACTACTGGAAGAGAACACACAGCCCCAAACAAAACCATATCTATTCAGGGTTATAATGCGGATTTGAAGCATATTCCAAAGAATACAGCATTGATAAAGTTAGCAGGTACAGTCTAGCAGAAGGAAATGCGGCCATGAGGAGATGCCCCAAAAGGGAGGCTGACATGTCAGAACCCTTTCTTTGCTCTCCAGTGTCAGTGAAGTAAGCGCCTCACCTCAGTTATGTGCTCCCTTCATGTGACTCTACCCCACTACAGGGCCGAAGTGACATGGCCAAGTAAAACCATGGAAAAACCTTGGAAAACTATGAGCCAACATCAATCTTCCTTTTACGATTTCACTCAAGTACTGTGTTGGAGTGATGAAAAGCTGACTAATACATTCAGTCAGCTGCTTTTCAACAAAGGTTCAAGACCTTTCAACCTGGAGGGAAGTTCTCATCTGTAACTCTTGCAGAGAAGTATGGACTATTCATGCTGATAAAAGGCAAGAGACCCCTCTCTCTAAACTTTACATAGACATCAACTACAACAGTTCAGGTTCTGAGTGTGCTACCACACACCTGAAATCCCAGAACTCAGGAGATACAGCCAAGAGAATCAGAAGGTCAAAATCAAGTGAGTTCAAAGCCAACCTGAAAAACTGCATTATAAATGCATAGTAAACTCCAAAAGTAAATCAAAGATTTAAATGTAAGACCAGACATAATGATATCTCTAGCATATACAATAAACTCCTCAGGACAGTGAGGCAGACAAAGAGTATTTTGATGTCTGCCAGATGCACAGCCATCAAAGCAAAGTCAGTAAAACGTATTACATCAAACTCAAAATCACCTGCACAGAAAAGGTCACAGTGGCTGAGCTATGTACCTCACCTTACCACAGCCAGAAAGCAAAAGAAGGGGGAGAAGGCTGACATCCTAACATCCTTTTTTTGCGCATCACCCTACAAACAGAAACACTTATCCAGGAACAGAACTGGAGAGCACTTGTAAAGATGTAAATCGCTATTTCTGAGCCTGTGATTACCTCCACTATCTTAAAACTAAATAACTGGTGGTCCATAAAAGAACTTGGTATACAAATGTAGCATTAAAATAGCTAGAGCACCACAATAATGATGGCGCCAATTCCCTCAGAAGACTGTCACGAACCTCTCAAGAGAAATTCCAATCCTTCTGCCCAACTGTATGTACCACAGAAGGCAAAACTGAGTAAGATGTGGAGTTGTCAGGATTACCAGTGTCTGAGAGTCATTTTGGCTGTCTGACCAGAACAAATACACTTTCTGATTGACCACACTAGAGTAGATGGAAGTTTTATTGAGCGGTTGACTCCACAATTGAGGTAAACAGATGATTTCCTATGTTTACACAGGAAAGATACAAGTTCAATGAACCACATCTGTCATAAAAAATGAAGTTCCACATGTCCTCATTATACTTGCAAGCTAAGGTAACCTCAAAGGAGTAGAGAAAATGGCAGTTATAAGAGCAGAGCAAAGACACAAGGGACGTGGGAGTGGAGGAGACAGGGAAGGGTTAGTGTCTGTTTTCGGTACCTGGGCAAAGGACACAGAACTTATGTTCCATAGTGTGGTAATAAATATGTTTGACAATTAAATCTTTAAAAATAGCTATCAGGAAGAATGTAATATATGCACAAATGCTAAAACGTCTATCAACTTAGTATTAAAAGTTAGCTGCCTGGGAGTCAGACTCACCCAAGGACACCAGGCTACTGTAGTTCTCCAGCATCACATCCCTGTAGAGGGTCCTCTGAGCAGCATCCAGCTCCTGCCACTCCTGCCAAGTGAAGTCCACAGCCACGTCCTCAAATGACACCAAGCCCTGTAATGACACACCTTTTGTCAACCCAAGGCCTCAGAACTGGAAAAAAATCCTTTTCTCTAGGTGACTGTGTCTTGCCAGTGTCACATAGAAGCTGGGGCTTGACTTGTATTCTGTATCGAGGGACACATTAAGATCAACACAAGTATCTTACCTCTGTGTTAAAGAGCTAACTGAAGAAATCATAATTAAAGAGCTCTCCACGGAATTATATTAGAAACAAAACTGTATCGGGACATGGTTTGTAAGGTTTTCACTAAAAGGAAGCGAATGGATTCTAGAAATCCAATCATATAAAAACAAGATTAAATCTGTAAGGCATGCAGAGCACAATGAAAAGGCAGATGCTGGGGTGGCAGGGTAGCACTGTGCTAGAGTGCAGAAGATATAGGGGTATGAACTCAAGTCCCCCTTCCTTTAGTAGAATAGATCTTATTCTTCAAAGCAAGATGACGACCCCATACATGAATCTAGGGTCGTAAAATTATTTTTTGCAACAGAGAGGATGTATAAATACTCCATGACCAAAATTTAACTCGGAAAGACGTGATGAGTCAGGACAGCACTCGGCCGCGTTTCATCGGGTAACGGCACTGTAGCCTTTGCTGTGAACACACAGCATGTGCGCTAGGCACTGTTCATGCCACCACACCACGCAATTTCAATGAGCACTGCCTGAGATGCTATCTTATACTGCAAATTTTACCCTCCATACAGCTGTCTACTCTTATTGAAATGATTTAATCATGGAAATTAGAGATTTTAAGTATTTTCCCAACTTCAT
This sequence comes from Arvicola amphibius, assembly GCF_903992535.2. Lineage (NCBI taxonomy): Eukaryota > Metazoa > Chordata > Mammalia > Rodentia > Cricetidae > Arvicola > Arvicola amphibius. The sequence goes on along the minus strand of NC_052056.1, from coordinate 96,953,086 downwards.
TTCTCACTCTTTAAGCATGAAATTAGCATATATTTGTCTTGTGTTCATTTATATGCAAAGTTCACTTCATCTTTTACAACCAACAAAATCATAATTATTTTTTAAAATGTATAGGACTTATTAAACACAAATATTTGGTTTGTATTCCTATTTTATATGAACCTATATATCTGAGTTCATACAAAGTTTCTCAAGCAAAAAGGGATCATAAGTGGAAAACATCCTGTACCCTTTCTCTCTTAAAAGCATAAATGAGTTGCCCTCTATATACTGGGAAACTGAGACACCAATCACATCAATGAGTCAAAATTGTGAGACACACATGAGCAAGAACTCAACTTGCATCACACTATACAAAAGGAAAACAATTCTATGCTCCTTAGGTCATCCAAAGGGTGGGTGGGAAGATAATAACCATGGATGTAAAAATAAATACCCTCTGATAGCCTCGATGGGAGTTTAGACTCCGAGCTAAACTCAGTAGTTTAGACTACTCACACACATCTCCAGGTTCACCAGTTGTTCACAGGAGGAGGCTGACACTCACTGAATGCCTCAGCTTTAAATTGGGTCGGTTTGTGGGAATATATACTAAACTTCCAACCAAGTTCTGGGAACAAAGCAATCTAACACATGCAAATCTATTTAGGGCCTGGGGGTGGGGGGGAACTGTCTAAAACCCAGAAATATTGCAGAGAAGAATGACAAGACAGATTCCAGTCTAGTCCCAGAAGTCATCTGCTCTTTAAGAAGCTATTAGACAGCCTGAATGGTAACCAATTTGCCTCAGGGATTAGACATAGCAGACAGCATACTTCTTGCAACTTCAGGAAAGCAGTGAGAATGACCATGTCAAAACAATGACAGATTACAAGGGTCATATTATAATGGATGTGGCAAAAAGGGAACTCAGTGTTCTTCTGTTGATGTGTAAAATTAGTACAGTCGCTTTACAAAGTAGTATTCAAGCTTTGCAAAAAATGGAAACAGATCTTCCATATGATCCAACTATCACCAAGGCTGGCATGTATGCAACAAACAGCTAAATGTTTAAGAACTGGTTTCACATTCACATTCATTGCCAAGAAGGCTAATAGTTAATTGTCTCTTAGATAAGGGTATGGCAGGGCATTCCTCCAACATACAGAGCATCCACCTATTCCCAGAAGATCCACAGTACACATGAAGATTGTCCTTTGGAAGAGAACCCAAGGGCTGGTATTCAGACCAGGAAATAGAGATGTTGGGACAAAGGGGCACAACACTATAAAGTCTGCTAGGAGCTATCTCAACACAATGTCACCAGAAAACGTTTCTGCCCCTAGGGTACACATGGCTCAAGTGAATTTTTCTCAGCATTCCTCTAATGTAACATGTTCATGAACAGAAATAAATTCTTCAAATATCCACTACTCCAGGACTCAGGAAAAAAAAGAAGATAACAAAGCATATCTATTCTTAATAAATCACATATTACAAGGAACAAATAGCCAGCTCATCGTACTGTAGGAAATGAAGTTGAGGGGGCTGGAGAAATGATACCTAGTAGCTCAGAACTGTCTACAATTCCAATTCCATGGAACATGATGCCATCTTCTGGCCATTTCAGAGTACTGCATGCATATGGTACATACAAATTCATTCACAAAAGTAAAAAGTTGATTATTTGGTAACATGAGGAAGTGTCATTTTAGGAATTTGCTGCCAGAGACACTGAGGGTGTTGGATACACTAGCCATGGCTCTGGATTTGAAAACTTGCTTCCCACACAACTGGAAGGCTCAGGGAAAAGTTTACCCACAGGGAAGATGTGGGGCAAAAGAGCTAGAATTCCACATCCTTCCTTCCTGATACTGCAGGCAAGGCTGCTGTGGAAGCTAGAACTTTCATGAACAGCAGAAAGGTCAAGAAAGAGACAGATGTAAAACAGGCTGGTACCTGGACTCCTGCCAAGTATAAGTCCCTATCTTGGGGTCTTCTCTTTACGTCCCAGCTAAGAAAGGAGGATGGGAAGTTCAAAGCCACCGTGTGCTGCAGTTAAAACTACATCTCAAAATAAATAAAATAAATAACAAATAAAACTGTACAAATTAGGTAGAGGCTCACAAGGTCCCATTCTTCCTTCAGGATGTATGTAGAAGGAGTTAAAGGTCGGCTCGGGAGAGGGTTCTTTTTTCAATACTGTAAGCAACAGTTTGAGGCCCATGCTCCTGTAACTAACCCCCCTTCAATGTGCCTGTAAAAGTCAGGGGTCCTAAAAAAAATACTTGACAACATCCAAGAATAACGGGAAGTACTAGGAAAGAGGAAGGGGATTAGTGGGAGTGTGGAAGGGACCAGGAGAATAACTGGGGTTGGCGTGAAGAAAATACATTATACACAGGTATAAAATGTAATGAAAGCCATTACCGTGTACCATTAAAATACGATACTAAAAACGTTACGGAAAAAAAGGAGGAGGAACTAGTCTGGTTCTCGGCAGAGCACTACCGTACACGTTCATGCACTATTTCGCAGGAAGGAATTCTTAGGTTCCATCTAGTAGCATATAGCGAGCCAGAGCCAGAAGTCACAGTGGGAGAGCGAAGGAGACGGTTCAGAATGGGATGTACCTACTCCAGGTCACCAGGGTCTCCAGGACCTGAAGGAAAGGTCTCACGGAGGAGACATGCTGAGAAATCCAGAGACACTAGGGAAAGATGAACCGTTAGCAGCAGAGGAAAGGGGTGGGAGGTTCTGCTCTCAGACTCCCACAGACAGCGCTTCGGAGACACAGCGCAAGATTGCGACCCAGGCAGCCGGGCACAAACACAGAGGTGCAAGAAAGAGAGAGGGGCGGGGCGACTGTAGGAAAACCCGGGGAGGCCGGTGGCCGCCTTAGGTGGCCCTGAGACCGAACAGCGAGCATCCCAGCTGACCAGAGCCCTACCGGGGCTGCAGGGAAGCTCGGCCCCGGCCACGGGAACGTCACTGCAGGTCCCCAGTGCAGCTGCCCTGGCCGGGCCACAGCGCAGGGGGCCCGGGCGCCTGGAGGCTCCCACCGGGGACTCGGGGCTGGGGACGCTGCCGCGGGTACACGCACCATTTCGGGACTCCGGGTGAGCGGCCCCTTCGCGCTGGGTGTCCAGGCACCACCGAGTCACAAGGCGACGGCACCTGGTGCACTTCGGAAGCCAAGGCAGAGAAGAAAAGCGGCCACAGACGCCAAAGATGGCGGGGTCAGCAACAACGAACGCGCAGCTGAACGCCCCGCCCCCTAGGCCCCGTCAGTGTGCCTGATTGGGTAGCCTTCGGTCCTGTGCCTCTGATTGGGTAATGCTTAAGGTCCCACCCTGAGTGACAGTTCACGCTTCACTCCGCGGGTGGGTGAAGCCAGAATGCCAAGGCCTTGCTTTTGCAGGTAAATTAAGGCAGGGCTGCCTGTGACAGGACCTCCTTCTTATTGGTCTGTATTTAACCTTGTAAATAAAGTAGGAAAAATTTATGAATTTCATATGAATCTATATGCATTGTTCGTGTCCTATGGATTCCAAGAAGAGAAAATTTATGTGTCTTTTTTTTTTAAATTTTCACTTTAAAAAAATCAAAACAAGCGTTTGAACTGGACTGTAAAAACTACCATTTAGCAAACCAATGCCGTGCTTTTCATTGCTTATCTTAGGAGAAATTTGAAAATATGTATAATGCATCCCACATGCATGCTAAATATGTCCATTCCTTTTGGGTTTGCTGGATGTAATTTTTAATTTCCCTCACAGACAATAGTCCAGTGTCTGTGCTTAAGTCATCTTCCTTGGAAGCTACCGGCATTCATACAGATGTGTCTACTGAGAATGCATTTCCTCTTATAGCCAAACGAGGGAGCACATCTTGAATTTGTTCTTTGATTTTAGCCAGACAAGGTAGTCTCTCCCTCTAGAGCTGAGACGTTGCATCAGGCAAAGGGTCACGTCACTCACGCATCCCAAAGTACAGACTTCCTGGTTGTAACCTCTGACTCTGCAACTGTTTCCAGAGGAGCTTTTAAAATCTGACAAAGTCAATTTATAAAGGAATGGTGAAATCAGAGTCCAGGTTCTCGGACACTGACGTTAATAATGTGTAAAGCTCTCCAGAGTAATTCAGTGTGAGCCCAATCCCCAAAACAACTGCTTGCAAACACCAACTTTAATGAAATTGCTTCTTTGGGGCTTCTTAAAGGTTTTAGGACATTTTCCTAAGCAAATGTCTAGTTGACCCCTGACTGAACAAAAACAGTAGAGTGGAGAATCAGTTCCACTCCTACAAAGCTTGGTACACGGCCGGAGTCTGTGTTTTATTACTGCGAAGAGACACCATGACCAAAGCAACTCCTATAAAAGAAAGCATTTAACTGGGGCTGGCTTACAGATTCAGAGGTTTAGTCTATTCCCACCAAGGTGGGGACTTGGCGGCACACAGACAGCCATGTTGCTGGAGGTATAGCTGAGAGTTCTACATTTGGATCAGTGGGCAGCAGGGAGAGAGACAGTGAGCCGGCTTGGGTTCTGTAACATCAAAATCTATCCTCAGTGGCACACTTTCTCCAACATGGCCACATCTACCCCAGCAAGACCGTATCTCCCAAACCTTCTAAGTAGTGTCGCTTCCTGATGACTAAACATTCGAATATATGAGCTTATAGGGAGCATTCTTATTCAAACCACCACATGTACCAATGAGTTTAAATTTCATTTTATGTATTTATCTGTGTTTGCATGTACTGGCATAGAAAAGTCACAGGACAGTTTGCCTGTTTGCAGAACATTATGAGTCCCAGAAATCAAACTTAAGTCATTTAGTTTGGCAGCGAAAGTTTTTACTTGAGGAGCCATCTTGGCAAACTCCCATGGGTTTGACAAGAGGAATGTGTAAAGGTGTGCATTTGGGACCATGAGTAACACCACCACCAAGTACCCTGAGAAAACAGGATGCTGGGGATGGCACACTGCCAGATATTAGAGTGGAGGACAGTTCTCTCTGATGCCGGGACCCTGGATTTTTAAGCAGGTGCAGACAGATGCTCCACAGAGACTCTGCTTCTCTCAGCAACTGTGTCATCTGTCACATTCTAATCTTCACTGCCCTTATAATAGGACTCTAAGGGGTAACTGGGGAAGAAAGAACAGATGCATAGGAGGATGAGCAGAGACTCCAAAACTGTACGGTGGGTGGGTTGTCACCCCCAAATATAAAATATTTATCTAACACTAAGGGGATTACAGATTGATGAGGTACAGCACCCAGTAGAAAGAAAGACCCGACTTAATTATGTGGCAGTGCCATCAGGCTGAGACAGATTCCGTCCTCCAAAGGAGACCCACGGGGGTAGAAACATCAGCACCTTCCTATCTCCAGCTGGCTCTGCCATGCCAGAGGTTCTGAAGGCTTTTGTTTCCATCTGACAAACAGTGGCGGATCTTAATGGAGTCACCACTGAGGTGTCATCAATGACATCTTTTAGCAGCTGCATCATACATACTTTATTGAAAAAAATCAGATCAATATGCTCTGTCTGCCACATAATGGCACATTATTTTGTTTTGTTTTGTGGAGGTATTTGTTCTCTGCAGTAGGAATTTGATTGCTTGTTTTTGTTTTTGTTTTGTTTTGTTTGCTTTGTGGTACTCAGGATCCAAGAGACAGCCTTGTCCATGGTAGGTGGGTGCTCTATTACTGAGCTACAGTCCATTCTCCCTTGCTCCTTGCTTTCTTCTGAGACAGTGCTTTCCCTGTGTAGCTCAGGATAGCCGTGGACTCCTTTTCTTCCTGCATCTGCCCCTCAAGTGCTAGAATTACTGTAGTGCACCACCACAGCCATATTGCACTGAGACCTTATACTGTCTGAGATCTGTGCTGACAGGAGCTAGCTCATTTGGAGTTATCTGTACCCTATCCCTTCGGAGGATGGAGGTGGCGACACCCATGTGACCAGGTAGATCCCTGAGGACAGGCAGTGAGACCCCTCCTAGCAGATAAGTTTTTCTTTAAATCTAGGTTGCCAGTGTTCAGTTTTAAATAAGAAACCTAACACCAATTACATTTTGTGTTCTTGCATGATAGGCATTTACATCATATCTTATTTCTCTGAAAGGTGTTCTAGTTTGCTGAATTACTAATATTTTGTGCTTTCTTCATTCTAATGTGTGGTATTAGCAACTTTCAATTTCCTAAGCTTTCAATTTTGCTCATTTTTGTTCTTCCCTGTGTTCAATATTCCTTTAAGGATCTTATGCAATGGCACCTTAGTATTTGAACAATTATTCATCTTAAGTTTAGCATGAAAGGCTGTAAATTATTCTTTTATTTTTAATGAATAACATTGCAGGATATAGTTACTCATTTAGCAATTTTGTTTGTTTCAGGGAATGAAAAACGTAAGCCCATTCTTTCTGGTATTAGAGTTTCAGTTTAAAAACCTATTATGCTAATAGATAACTATATCCTTGCCTTCATCCTTCATTATTCTGTGCTGTTGACATTTTAACTACCGGTATAGTGATGGTTTGAAGAAAGTCCTTTTGGTACTGATTCACATCAACTTGTGTATCCTAAGGGCTTCCATTGCTGGATGATTGTCTTTTGGTTTTGTGTTGGTTTTGTTAAAGTTGGTTTGGGAGGAAGACTATAGTGATGTGATTTTCTTTACAGATTATGTTTTCAATGTCTTGGATCTACTTTACATCCTCGTGTACTCCACAGACTCAGAGGTGCTATCCATCATTCACAAGGGAGTCCCAACTGCCATATTCGTGACTGTTCGTGTTCATTGACAGCCGTCTCGCTGTAAGGATTCCTTATCTTCATTCCTTTTTATTCTTTCAGCGACATCATCGGCTCCATTGCTAGTTTTTAATGGATGTTTTACTTATTGAGCTTTTTCCTTTAAAGATTCCAGATTGTATTTTTCTTTCAGAATCTCCCGTTGCTGAATTTGTCATCTGAGATGCTGAATGAGTTGTGGAAGCTTGCAGTGGACTCTACGTAATCCATCTACTTGAACAGTCTCCCAATTAATTACTAACTCACTAAAGTTACACTTTCGCATCTTGGACCTGGCCTCCCATCACCTCTGTATCTTCAGAATCAGTTATTGCCTGCATGTACACTTTGTGAGTAGCTATTGTTACTTGACTGATTTTTGTCCTAGTCCCGGGTTTCCATGTTACCATTTGTGCAGGGATGAAGAGCTCCTCCTATTTTATAAAAAGGATCTTCTCAGGAGCCTCTGTGTATACCCTCACTTCCCACTGCTACATGGAGAGAAAGAACTTCTAGAGCACCAATACCAGAATAAATCAGACCGAAGTCAAACAAAACTAAGGACACATAAAGTACCAGTAACTACAAAAAATATGTTTAAAAAAAACAGACCAATTTATGATGGTAAGTTTTTTAAAAAAATAAAACAATAGAGTTGGGAGGATGAAGTAAAATAGGCTAGTGTGTGCATTAGTGTATACTGTCAACCTGACAAGAACTAGATTCACCTTGAAGAGAGTATTAAAGAGGAATTATCTAGATCAGGCTGTGATGCGGGCATATTTGTGGGATATGTCTTGATTGTTAATTGATGTCAGAAGACTCAACCCATTGTGGGGGTCACCATTTCATGTTCTGGCCACTGAACTGTGTAAGAATATGAAAAACTAACTGAGTGCTAAATATCAAGGTTCAAACCTGGGACAAATAGTTGAGGTGCCTGTTTAATAAATCAGTTCTCCCTGGCCACCAGGTTATCCTAGAGCCTCCCAGTCCCTACCTGGTACAGAGTATGGCTGGTATACCCTACCCCCTACCCTGATCTCTCCAGCATAGGAAGTGGCTCTTCCTTGTATAATCCAGACATTCAGTTACCCACTCCTTTGTACCTTTGGCCTTCTGGCTGCTGCACCTGATTGCCCTCTCTTTCCTCTCCCTTCTTCTCCCTCTCTTCCCCTCATGGTCCAGCTCAATCTGGTCATGCCCACTCTGAACTCCCAGATGCCCCTGCCTCTGGATGTGCTCTCCCACACAACCATAATAAACTTTCTAAACTTTCTTCTCCACCACACCTAGGAGCAGTCATGTTCCTTCCTTTTCCTTTAATTTCTTTTTTTTATTCACTAAATAGTCAAGCAGGAAGCGTATATTCTCCCCATACTTTGTACTATGAATCTGATGTGACTAACCACTTCAATCCCTGCCTTGACACACAAAATTATGAACTGTAACTTGCCTTTCTGCCCCAAGTTACTTTTTGTTTGGGTATTTGTCACAACAACAAAATATAAAGTAAAATAAAAATTGAAACACCAGAAAGGAAAGAAATGAAAGGGGGGAAAGAAAGATTAAAAATTCTGAGAACAGAATCTGATGTTAAAATGGAGATCATAAAATTAAAAAATACATATGAATTAATGAAAATATAAATCTAAAAGACTTGAAAAATAAAAAAAATTCCAAACAATATTAAGTAGTGGGAGGAAATGGTAAAAATAAAGAAACCAAACATACAACTAGAATATTTCATCCATTTCCACTGTGATAGTTTGAATAAACCATGTAGGTTTATATATTTGAATGTTTAGGAAATGTCACTATTTGAAAGGAGCAGGAGGTAAGGTCTTGTTGGAGGAAGTGTATCAGTTTGCATGGACTTTGAGGTTTCTAAAGCCCAAACCAGGTCCAGTGGATATTCTTCTAGTGCTGCATGCAGATCCAGATGTACAACTCACAACTACTTCTCCAGCGCCATATCTGCCTGCATGTTGTCATGCTCACCTGCCATGATGATAATGGACTAAACCTCTGACACTTCAAGAAAGCCCCAGTTAGCGCTGAACTGAACAGAGAATTCTCAACAGAAGAAGTTAGAATGGCCAAAAGACACTTAAGGTCATGCTCAACCTCCCTAGCTATCAGGGAAATGCAAATCAAAACAACTTTGAGATATCATCTTACACCTGTCAGATTGGCTAAAATCCAAAACACCAATAATAACCTTTGCTGGAGAGGTTGTGGGGTAAGGGTACACTCATCCATTGCTGGTGGGAATGCAAACTTGTGCAACCACTTTGGAAAGCAGTGTGGCGGTTTCTCAGGAAATTCGGGTTCAACCTACCCCAGGACCCAGCAATTCCACTATTGGGAATCTACCCAAGAGATGCCCAATCATACAACAAAAGCATATGCTCATCTATGTTCATAGCAGCATTATTTGTAATAGCCAGATCCTGGAAACAGCCTAGATGCCCTTCAGTGGAAGAATGGATGAAGAAACTGTGGAATATATACATGCTAGAATACTACTCAGCGGTAAAAAACAATGACATCTTGAATTTTGCAGGCAAATGGATGGAAATAGAAAACACTATTCTGAGTGAGGTAACCCAGACCCAAAAAGATGAACATGGGATGTACTCACTCATAATCGGTTTCTAGCCATAATTAAAGAACATCGAGCCTATAAATTTGGGATCCTTGAGAAGATAATAAGAAGGTGAACTCCCAAAAAAAAGATATAGTAATCCTCCTGGATATTGGAAGTAGACACGATCGCCAGGCAAAATTGGGAACTTGAGGGTTGGGCAAGACTGGGCCAAGGGAAGATGGGGAGAGAAAAGTGTGAAGGGGAGAATGGGGGGAGCTCGGAGGAATGGGGTGCTTGGGATATAGGAAGGGTGGATATGGGAGCAGGGAAGCATATATCTTAATTTAAGGAGCTACCTGAGGGTTGTCAAGAGACTTGACCCTAGAGGGGTTCCCAGGTTTCCAGGGAGACGCCCCCAGTTAGTTCCTTGGGCAGCTGAGGAGAGGGAGCCTGAAAAGGCCAGTTCCTATAGCCATACTGATGAATTTCTTGCATATCACCATAGAACCTCCACCTGACGATAGATGAAGAAAATGACAGAGCCCCACATTGGAGCACAGGACTGAGCTCCCAAGGTCCTGATGAGGAGCAGAAGGAGAGAGAACATGAGAAAGAAAGTCAGGACCGTGAGGGAACCTCCAGCTGGCGACAGATGGGGAAGGTAACTGAGCCCCACATTGGAGCACTGGACTGAGCTCCCAAGGTCCTGATGAGGAGCAGAAGGAGCGAGAACATGAGGGAGAAAGTCAGGAACGAGAGGGGTGCGTTCACTCATGGAGACGGTGGGACAGAACTAATGGGAGATCACCAACTCCAGTTGGAATGGGACTGATGGATCATGCGACCAAACCCGTCTCTCTGAATGTGGCCAACAGCGGGGGCTGACTGAGAAGCAAAGGACATTGGCGCTGGGCTCTTTGTGGGTTCTTCATGTCCAGCTTATGCAACAGTCAAGGCAAGAGCAGTTTTTTGCCCAAATGGCTAACCAACTCCATAAGGAGCCTCTTTGATGCCCATCTTCCTCAGGAAGTAGCTTGGTGCTGCCAGGAGCAGATATCTCTCATTGTCATGAAAAGTTCTAAGTTATTAAAACATTTTAAATGCCATATTCTGTAGTCTTTGAAAGATATGAAGAATGCTTATCCATTTGAAATATATCTATGCACATCTAGAAAATCAAACGAACATGATTACAAACTATTATAGATGATTATCTATTAACCTATATTTCTTAATTATACATTACATTTTTAAAATGAACTACACAATCACAACACCTCAATCAAGAGCAGAAATATACATATAACAACACTGACCTTAAATTTATATCAATAAACCAATATCCATACCATTGTAAATTATTCATATCTATATTATATCCCCCTTTAAAATTAAAAGAACAATTATAGACAATATTTGGAAAATGGGCATAGATTTATCCTTACTGCTTTATGCTAATTGGGGGTGCTATTAATCAAGTCTTTCATGGTGTATTCTGTGTGCTAGATTTATCTCAGCAGTTGGGCAAGGTAATTTTTTGAGGCTGTTCACAGTGACCTTTCAGGAGGCCTTGGTCCATGAAACCATATTGGTTTAGAAGCAATCCACAGGGTTTCATCTTCTGTGAAAACAAAAGAAGAACCTCTTTTCCATAGCACCATATCCTTAGACACAAATTCTGAAGTCAATATACCTTTATAATACACATGCTGGTTTAGCTTAGCAGCCCATTCAATAAAATGTGTCTCTGTACTTAGCTTCTTCACAGTCAAAAAATTCAAAGAAAACACTACAGGGAAACCCTGTCTTGAAAAACCAAAAAAAAAAAAAAAAAAAAAAAGAAAACAATAATATACAGAATCCAGACTCTCTGTGAATTTTTTATTTTTACATGGTTTATTTTTCTTTACTCCTTTTATTCTATCAATATTTGTACTGCCTGTCACTTTAAGACTTTACCCTTTTTAAAGCATTAACTTTATTTTATGACTTTCTGTACTCTTTCTCTTCTCTCTCCCAAGCCTAAGTACATTTATCCAACTCTGTTACCCATTTAGAAGTCTTTTATGTCTGAATCTGTCCTATTGCAAATCTGTAATTCTTTACTGTCCAGGAACACTTTTGCTTTATGATTTAAAATGCTAAGCACTTAAGAATCTCTTCTGTGACAATCCTAGGTCAAATATAGGTACAGTGGGCTTGCCCCACCCAGTCCAGCATGGCGAAGCCGCTTATGCCTCTGAGAGCCAAGAACAGTGGTCCACATTGCCATCAAGCAAGCTGCAGCAATCTGCTCACAAACTCCATCCAAATGCTCTCCCAAAAGAGTCAGAAGTTGCGCTGGCGGAACAGCCCAGAAACTGATATTTCAAAGCCACCACTTTCTAGTAGACCTGATCCTGCCAACTCCCCAGCAGGAAGAGCTGTGCCACAGGCATGGTCTCAGCTACTTTACTCCAAACCCCAAGTGGGCACACAAACACCAGGGCCCACAAATGTTCTGTAGCTGAAGTTTGCACCAGCAGCAGGGCCCAGCAAGCCTCGTTTTAAAATGGCGTGGCTTTTTTCTGTGGCTATTGCTGAGTCAGGAAAATCTCTCTGCAGTATGCCCCAGCAAACAGCAAAAACTCTGTTTTTTCTGTGTGTCTAGAATTAAACTCTCTCAGGTTTTTAAGTGGGTTTAGTCCATCACATTGGGCCCCAAACTGTTGCATGGAAAGCAGGCCCTTGTTCTGTCCCAGCCACCCAGCTAGCTTATACCTTAAATAACCACACAGAAATGGTATTAATTAAATCACTGCCTCACCCATTATCTCTAGCCTCTTATTAGGTAACTCTCAAATCTTGATTTAATCCATTTCTATTAATCTGTATATAATTATAAAGTTGTGTCTTACAGGGAAAGATTCAGCATGTCTGATTCTGGTGTCTCTATGGCAGTTCTCTCACTTTTCTTTATTTCTCCCAGAAAGGAGATCAAGGGGATATAAACTGGAAAGGAAGAAGTCAAACTTTCACTATTAGCAGATAATAGGTACACATAAGTGACCTTCAAAATTCTACCAGAGAACTCCTACAGATGATTAAAACCTTCAGTAGTAATATGGCAGGATACAAGATTAAATAAAAAACTCAGTAGCCCTTCTATATACAAATGATAAATGGACTGATAAAGAAATTAGTGAAACAATGCCCTTTATGATAATCATAAATAATACAAATATCTTAGGGCAACTCTAATAAAATAAGTGAAAGATCTATATGACAAGAATTGTGAGTATTTAAAGAAAGAAATTATGGAAGAGAACAGAAAATGAAAAGATCTTCCAGACTCATTGACCAGTAAGTTTAACATAGTAAAATGATAATATTACCAAAAGCAATCAACAGATTCAATATAACTCTCATAAAAATCCCAGCACAATTCTACACAGATGTCAGAAGAACAACACACAACTTCATATGGAAAAACAAAAACCCAGGATAGCCAAAACAATCCTGTACAATAAAGGAACTTCTTGAGGTATCACCATCCCTTACTCCAGCTCTACTAAAGAGCTATAGAAAAAATAGTTTGGTATTGTCATAGAAACAGACATGAGGATAAATGGAATTGAATAAAAAGCCGTGAGATAAACCCAGAGACCTCTAAACACCTAATTTTTGACAAAGAAGTAAAAAAAGTAGTAGGAACAAAAAGCATTTTCAACAAATGGTGCTGGCATAACAGGATGGTGGCATATAGAAGAATGCAAATATACCCATATGTATAGACCTGCACAAAACTCAAGTCCAATTGCATCAAAGACCTCAATATAAATCTACTTACACTGAAACTGACAGAAAAGAAAGTTGGAAGTAACCTTGAATGTATTGGCACAGGAGACCACTTCCAGAATATGACACTAGTAGCACAGACACTGAGAGCAACAATCGGACCTCTTGAAACTGAAAATTTTCTGTAGGGAAGAGGACATTGTCAGTAAGACAAAACAGCAGCCCACAGATTGGGAAAAGATATTCACCATCTCTGCATCTAACAGAGGGCTGATTTCTGAAATATATAAAGAACTTAAGAAGAAGAAGTATTATTTACAAAATAATCTCATTAAAAATGAGGCACAGATTTAAAAAGAGAATTCTCAACAGAAGAATTTTGAATGACCAACATATACTTAAGGAAGTGTTCAATATCCTCCACTATCTAGGAAATGAAAACCAAAATGGCTCTGAGACACCATCTTACACCTGTCAGAATGGCCAAGATCAAAAACATTAATGATAGGTTATGTTGGAGAGAATGTGAAGTGAGAGGAGCACTTCACTGCTGTAGGGAGTCCAAATGCAGCCACTTTGAAACTCAATATGGTGGTTTCTCAGAAAACTGGGAATCAATCAAGATACAGTGTGCTACCACTATTGGGAATATACTCAAATATTCTCAGCCATACTACAAGGACCCTTGCTCAGCTATGTTCACAGTAGCATTATTTGTAATAGTCAGAACCTGGAAATAACCTAGATGCCCTTTACCTGAAAAATGGATAAAAAAATGTGGTTTCCAGTAGCACAGACACTGAGAGAAACAATGAACAGGACCTCCTGAAATTGAAAAGTTTCTGTAAAGGACATGGTCAACAAGGCAAAACAACAGTCTACAGAATGGGAAAAGATCTTCACCAAACCCACATCAGACAGAGGTCTGATCTCCAAAGTATACAAAGAACTCAAGAAATTGGTCATCAAAAGAACAAATAATCCAATAAAAAATGGAGTACAGACCTAAACAGAGAACTCTCAACAGTGGAATCTAAAATGGTTGAAGGACACTTAAGGAAATGCTTAACATCCTTAGTCATCTGAGAAATGCAAATGAAAACAACTCTGAAATTCCATCTTACACCTGTAAGAATGGCCAAGATCAAAATCACTGATGACAACTTATGCTGGAGAGGTTGTAGGGTAAAGGGAACACTCCTGGATTGCTGGTGGGAGTGCAAGCTGGTACTGCCGCTTTGGAAATCAGTGTGGCGATTTCTCAGAAAATTAGGAAACAACCTTCCTCAAGACCCAGAAATACAATTTTGAGGTATATATACAAAGACTGCTCAACTGTGCCACAAGTACACAAGCTCAACTATGTTCATAGCAGCATTGTTTGTCATAGCAAGAACCTGGAAACAACGTAAATGCCCCTCAACCAAAGAATGGATAAGGAAAATGTGGTATATTTACACAATGGGAAAAAATAACATCTTAAAATTTGTTGGCAAATGGATGGAGCTAGAAAACATTATTTTGAGTGAGGTAACACAGACCCAGAAAGACAATTATCATATGTACTCACTCATAAGTGGTTTTTAAACATAAAGCAAAGAAAATCAGCCTACAAATCACAATCCCAGAGGACCTAGACTTTAAGAGAGATATACATGGATCTCATTTACATGAGAAGTAGAAAAAGACAAGATCTTCTGAGTAAATTGGGAGCATGGGAACCTTGGGAGAGGGCTAAAGGGGGAGGGGAGAGACAGGAAGGAGAGCAGAGAAAAATGTAGAGCTCAATAAAAATCAAAAAAAGAAAATATGGTTTATCTACAATGGAGTATTTACTCAGCAGCAACACTACTTTAGTAACCAAAACACTAAAACTAGATATCCCAGAGACCTAGGATAAAACCAAATACTACTATTGTAAAATAAACAAACATTCAAGCAGACAACAGCAGACAACATCACCCACCCCCACCAAAAACCCTAGCAATAATATGAATGGCAATGACAATCTGCTATATTCATACATGAATACCTTGCTTAGCCCTCATCATAGAGACTTCCTCTTGCAGCAGATAGGAACAAATATAGAAACCCACAGCTCAGGCAAGAGGCCCTAAGTAAGCTCAGAGCATAATATAAAGAAAGACATGAAAGTACTAGGGAGAATTGCTGGAAAGAAGGGCTTTAGTAGGAGGGGGATTAAGAATATATATGAAATTCAGAAAGATGCAATAATACTTAATTATGTATTATACAATAATATATATTAATTGCCTATTAAATACTTAAGTTATGTTTACTTTAAATATAGAATATTTAGGGTATATTAAATAATTCTAAGTTATAAAGTAAATGGAAACACTATTTTTTAAAACTCTTGATATTAGTAATTGCTTTGAGAAATGTATCACAAAGACATGTATTCTATACTTCATGGCTTTGTATTAAGGGATCGTAGCTTAGTGCATTGTAGAAAAGAGGAATATTAAAACATGGATTTATCACTTGCAGTCTCCCAAGTACAAAGGGAGGGTTTGGAATATATGGGACTCAGCAATGACAGATTCAGTAATCGAAACTGGAAAGAACTTTAATTGGAGGTCTGTGGGCTGAGTTAGAATTTTAGATCTCTGAACAACAGGAAAGTCCAAAGAGAAGTAACAATATCAACAAATGATTCACTTGATAACAACCAGGTGTTTAGGGGAAAGGGAATCAGCAGGAAAGAAATCAATTTCTATGAAGAGTCACATCCCATGGGGAAATGACTGAATGGTGGAATAATGAGATGGAAATGTACCTAATGAGCAGACATGCGTAGCTGTAAATACTGCCCCTACTGTGTTCCCTTGGTGTGTACAATTTTGGTTTGCAGAGGACATGGTTATTTTCTTTAGTGTCCTCAATATTTCAGGCTCTAATGACTGACTCTCTGCCTTCTATTACACAGTATCAGTCTCCTCTGTGAGCCTTCAAGGGGATAACATGTTTTTCCACACAGAAACTTTTTGTTTAGACAACTCATCCAGGTGAGTCTCAAGGACACCACAGCAAAAACTTTGAGAGACAGAAGACACGATCATTTGTTTAAAGTCACCTGAGAGCTAGTCCAGCCAAGTTGATCTGAGGGATGGCTTAGTGGTGGCTGTGGATGCTTTCTTGCTTCTTTGAGGAAATCACCAATTTGTGTGATTGGTATGCTAGGAACAGAAGTGAACCTTCAAGTCAGCAATTCTGAATTATTTTTGACTGTGAAGTGGCGGCAATGGGAGCTAATCAAAATGAGACTAAAGAGGCTTGAGGAGACTTCATATATGCAGGGTAAAGGTCAAAGACACTAATAGTTCATTAGTTGGACAGGAAAAATTACACATTACGTATGGTGAGTAGGAGGAGGAAGTTAGAACATTATTTATTTCTGAGTTCCAGTACTGCTCTGAATTGCTAACCTATAACTATTTTCTACTTATAAGAATGTCACCAGAATTTTCCTGTTTAATATTTACATACTTTTGGAGTTGCTCCATATTCGACTATACATATTCAAACAACTTCCTAAGTGAAATATATCTTTTTTCTTCTGAATTTCTTTTTTTTTATTTTTATTTTTTTTATATTTAAAAATTTCCATCTCCTTCCCTCCTCCTCCCCCCTCCCTCCCCTCCTTCTCCCCCTTCTCTCCCCTCCTTCTCCCCCTTCCCTCCCCTCCCCTCCACCCATACCTCCCCTCCCTCCCTCTCAAGGCCAAGGAGCCATCAGGGTTCCCCACTCTATGCTAAGACCAAGGTCCTCCCAACTCCCCCCAGGTCCAGGAAGGTGATCGACCAAGCTGAGAAGGCTCCCACAGAGCCCGTCCATGAAGAACAATCAGAGCCCAGAGCCATTGTCCTTTGCTTCTCAGTCAGCCCCCGCTGTTGGCCACACTCAGAGAGACGGGTTTGGTCGCATGATCCATCAGTCCCATTCCAACTGGAGTTGGTGATCTCCCATTAGTTCTGTCCCACCGTTAGGTCCTGATGAGGAGCAGAAGGAGAGAGAACATGAGAAAGAAAGTCAGGACCGTGAGGGAACCTCCAGCTGGCGACAGATGGGGAAGATGACTGAGCCCCACATTGGAGCACTGGACTGAGCTCCCAAGGTCCCGATGAGGAGCAGAAGGAGCGAGAACATGAGGGAGAAAGTCAGGAACGAGAGGGGTGCGTTCACTCTTCTGAATTTCTTATCTCATCTAACCCAAACAAATTTTAGCTTTTATATGTTGAAGGTTTCAAAAGTTAACTAAAATGTGTTCTCACCTTATATTAAATGTCCAAAAACACCGTCAATGTGTAATAATCAAGCTGCTTCAGTTGGTCAAAATATTAGAGGATAATTTTTCACTGAGTATTTAGTGTAGGTTACTGCTAAGTAATAGATAGATAGATGATAGACAGACAGATAATCACAATCACTTATTGGTATTGTATTTTTATTTAATTCTTGATGAGAAATCAAAGTCTTTAACATACAAATGTTTGGAACTTATTTACTTTGTCTATAGTCCCTAGCATTCTTTGTATACCACAAACTCTAATTTTCTTTGTTGTTGTTATTGTTCTATATAATGCACACATGTTTACTATCACTGTAAAATGTAAAACTGAAAAAAGTAGGTGAGGTTTCCTCACATAAATCTTGCACCTGAAAGCTCAGAAACAGAACATAGGGGTGTGCAATGTGACGGCATCAGGGATTAGCCAAAGAGAGAATTGAATTAAGTGTGAAGGAGAATTTTTTGGTAAATGCAGAATTTCAGAGAACATGTTGGTAGGT
Source organism: Arvicola amphibius (assembly GCF_903992535.2). Taxonomy (NCBI): domain Eukaryota; kingdom Metazoa; phylum Chordata; class Mammalia; order Rodentia; family Cricetidae; genus Arvicola; species Arvicola amphibius. The sequence continues at coordinate 96,935,127 of NC_052056.1, read as the reverse complement.
TTTTGCATGTTGGAGGAAAAAGAAGGCAGATGTGGAATATGCTTATTGGATTTTTTAAAGACTTCAAAACTGAAAGAATTAGAATAATGCAGGAATATTGTCCGTAGTTTTACTGGGACAAGAAGCACACACTATTAATAAGAGACCAAGAATCATATGAGATCATGAGACCATGTTTTCTGACGTGTTTCCAACAACTGTGCATTCTGTGTGTGTGTGTGTGTGTGTTTGTGTGGCTTGTGTGTCTATTTGACTGTAGTGGCAAAAGTAGATTTGATAGGACAAGGTTTGTTCAATATATTCCAAAATGAGGTACAAAGATACACTTTATATAAAACACATGAAAAAAATGACACATATAAATAACAAGCAGGTATTTTCAACTGACAAAACCCCTTTTCAGCCACATTAAGATGCAAATGAAACTAGTGATCTGAGTCACTACTGGTACCTTCATGTATCAGCAGCATCAAGGGTTCTTTGTTTCTCATCATTTTCCCCTGCTACAAGTTCTGATCATTTGTTTCTTCTAAAGATTCTATTTTTTAAAATTAATTTAAAAAATTTTTGTACATTGTATTTTGATGCTATTCTTTTATTCCCATATATTCACCCTCCTCTCACCCACCCTACTTCACATTCTTTGCCTTCTTTCATTACTTTGGCGAAAAGCTTAATATATTCTGCAATCTCTTCCTTGATTTTTTTTAGTGTGTTCTTCCTTCAAAGAAATATATCACCATTGCATTGCAGGGTATGTAGAATAATAAAGAACTAGACCTTGTTTGCTTCTGTGATGTCCTTCTTACCTTCCTTTTAAAGGACTTTTAGATAACCTATTGGTAGATATCATCTTCTTTAGGGAGATTAAAAAGGTTTGGATTCTTCTACCTCTTTTGCACAAGAACTGCTAAAAGAAAGTCTGGTTTCTTATACCAGAACCACATAGCCATTGGATTATCACATCCATATCAATCACAAATCAAGAAAATACATCACAAGCTTGCCCACAGGTCAATCTAATGGAGGCTTTTTCCTTTTGTTTTTTTTTTTCTTCCTAGTAAAGATTCTTTCTTGTTAGAAATGTCTATGTTTGTGTCATGTTAAAAAAAACACATTCAGCACAAGGGTGAATATTGAAATATTTCAGTGTGTAATGTACTGAGTAAAGGCTGCATGTGTCATAAGATTTCCACATCAGACATGACTAGAGAGAGGACTTTGTGAAGCTAGACTGCAATGTAAAGCCCAAGAAACTAGGGCATGGAATTTAGAAGATGAACTGTATCTATATGGTTACATAATCTCATCCTAAAAATTTTCTCTATCTTTTGTTTGTTTTTAATTTCTAGTAACATAAACCACATGGGGCCAAATAATGAAACACAAATTTCACAATTTCTTCTTTTGGGAATCTCAGAAGACCCAAGGTGGCAGCCTGTCCTCTTTGGACTGTTCCTGGCCATGTACCTGGTCACAGTGCTTGGGAACCTGCTCATTATTCTGATCACAATCTCGGATTCTCACCTGCACACACCCATGTACTTCTTCCTCTCCAACTTGTCATTTGTGGACATCTGTTTCACCTCCACCACTGTACCAAAGATGCTACTGAACCTCCAGTCACATTGTAAGTTCATAATGTATAGAGACTGCATCACCCAAATGCTTTCTTTTTTATTCTTTTCAGTACTGGACATCTCTCTGCTTACCATAATGGCTTATGACCGATATGTGGCCATTTGTCACCCCTTGCTTTACACCGCCATCATGAATCCCAGGCTCTGTGTGCTGATGGTTCTGATGTCCTGGATAGCAGATGCCCTGCATATCTCATCGCAAGGCTTCATGGTGCTGCAGTTATCCTTCTGCACTGAATTGAATATCAAACACTTTTTCTGTGAGCTGAATCAGGTGCTACAACTCACCTGTTCAGAAAATGTTGTTAGTGTTCTCATCATGTATCTTTTACCTATGGTGTTGGCAGCTGGAACCCTCATTGCCATCCTCTACTCTTACTACAAGATTCTTTCCTGCATAGGTGCCATCTCATCGGCTCAAGGGAAGTACAAAGCCTTTTCCACGTGTGCATCCCATCTCTCTGTTGTCTCTTTATTTTACTGTACAGGAATAGGTCTTTATCTGAGTTCTGTTGTAACAGAAAACACACAGGCAACTGCAAAAGCTTCAGTTTTATACAGTGTGGTCACCCCTATGTTGAATCCCTTTGTCTATTGTCTGAGGAATAAAGACATAAAAAGTGCTGTGAAAAAGTTATTGAGATAGGAACAAAATCACCTTTGACTCAAAATATCCCCATGACTGCAGGATTCGGATCTGCCCGGTCATATCTGAGATGCATTGATATGATTGTAGAAGAAAAATATGCTCCTTCTATTGTATTAGTAGAAGCTCTTTTTCTCTGGATGTAGCTTTACTATTCAGTTTGTAATCCTTGATATTATATATTTATACTTCATTATCACTGACATATCCAACTATCCCTGTTTTGTCATTTTCTGTATTTTTCCAGGAAATAGTTCAAAATTTTCAATCATCTGAAGCCACATGTTTAAGCATAATTTATTTTTAAACAACTCATATAACAAACTTTCTCTTCTTTGAAATAGAAATAAATTTTATTACTGTTAAAAAGCATACTTGGCACACAAAGCTCTGTATATTAATTTACGGTGAAGGAAAATCAGAAACTGTAGCTTTTTAGTATGTATTCATCATGTCATGGTGTATGATGAGCTAATTGTTCTTTCTTGTAATATGTATTAGTAAGTTACAACTTGAAATTATATTTTATTCTTTAAAATTCCATTTCTATTTCAACTCAATGTCCTGTGTATACCATAGTCTTATCCAATATAATATTTGAAGTATTTGCTATAACAATGACAAAAGACTTAAAAGGAGGGAAAAGGGAAATGGAAACATCATATTGTTTTTCTTTGCAGATGACATGGCTCTATACTTAGTAGAATCCCAGACACTATCAAAAACTTATAAACATATTCAGGTACGGGATAGGATAAAAAAAGTTAAAGGAAAATTAAGTAAATTCTATGTATACCAATAAAGAACTTAGTTGAGGCAGAAATTTGGGGAAGTATCACTTTCATGATAGGTACAAAAATAAATTGCATAGGAATAATCATAACCAGAGAAGAGAAAGACATGTAGAACAAAAATATTAAGATATGGAAGAAAGAAAATAGAGATAACAGTAAAACCTTCCATGATCTAGGATTGGCAGAATTGTGAATATTACAAAAATTCTAATGCAATTCTCATAGAATCCCAGTACCATACTTTACAGAGATAGAAAATTTTCAATTCCTTGTGGAAACACAAAGAGTCACATAGACAAAGCTATTCTAAATAGATGGACACTGCTAAATGTAACTCAATAGAAACCTCAATCTATACTACAAGTCCGTGGTAAATGAGACAGCATTGTACTGGCATTAAATATACTCGTAGACCAATAAAACAGCGTGGTTTAAATGAGAATATCCCCAATAGGCTCTGACATTTGAACATTTCATTCTCATTTGATGATGTGTTTGGGAAGGCTGAGGATATATGGCCTTGCTAGCAGAAGTATATCATTAGGGGCAGGCTTTGAGGTTTAAAAACCTTGTGTTATTCCCAATTTGCTCTTGCTGCTCCCTGGTTATAGTTCAGAATGTGAGTAAACTGTTTGTGTCCCTGTTATAGTGCCTGCTTGCTGCCTCCATGGACTCTTAAATAATCTGAAACTATAAGGCAAATAAAACCTTTCTCTGTATTGCCTTGATCATGCTGTTTATTGTAGAAAAGTAACTAATATAAGCAAAATGGAGGACTGAGAAATGATCCCACATGGATCTGGCAAGAATATTTGAAATACATCCTGGTAATATAGATATACTACCATCACAACTATTATAGGTTTATAAGTGTGACTACCTATATTGTTCAGCAAAAATCATCCCCTTATACTCAAAAGCAGCCTCTGGATTTTATGGTTTTAATGGCCATTCTTCCAAGATGATATCTGGGTTTTTGGAGGGGACATATGATGTATATGATCAATTTAGAGATAAAAATTCATCAGCCTCTTAATCTCTGCATGTTGACCAGTTGAAGATTTTTGGTTAATTGCCATCTACTTCAAAGAGTGCAATTTTCTACAATGAGTGTTGAAGGATGCTCTACTATATGGGCTCAGTGAGAAATTATTCTTGCACAAACTCAATCCAAGAGAATCCCAGCATAGAAGTGCAGTCAGAATGAAGTATCACCCTTGACTAAGGAGAGAGAGAGAGAGAGAGAGAGAGAGAGAGAGAGAGAGAGAGAGAGAGAGAGAGAGAGAGAGAGAGAGAGAGATTACCTTAATGGTGCAATATCAGTGGGCCAACCATCATTCAGTGTATAGCCACATATCTGTGAGTATAATGCATAGCACAAATTGAATTTAATATATTTTTTAATAGAACATCAAGTTGGGTGGACAGAACTGGGATTGTGAGTATAGAATTTTGGTTACAGGGTGAATATAATCAACATATATAATATAAAATGTGCAAAGAAATAATCTTTTAAAAAGAGGGAAGATACAAAATGTCTACTCAACAAATGATGCTGGCATAGTATGATATCTACCTATGGAAAAATGAATTCGGTTTCTCCCCTGTATAAAAGTTAACTCAAAATGAACCAAAGATTTTAATCTACAAGCTGAAGTTATGAAACTGCCAGATAAAAATCATAGGCATTATACCTCAAGATGCAAGTATGTGAATTCCATAAATGCTGCAGCAGTTTAGCATCTTGCAGAAGCCTCAGAGGAAGCTGCAGTAGCAACCAAGGACCATACTTGATATGAGTTCCGTCCACAAACACACAGGAAGCTCTGCCTTTCCCACCAAACTCAGCAGTAACTAAAAACAGTATGTGGCCTAATTCTGAGCATGCTAAAGACTATCCATCCTTGGGAATTTCTACATCTCATAGCAGTTTCTTTCTTTCTTTCTTTCTTTCTTTCTTTCTTTCTTTCTTTCTTTCTTTTCTTTTTTCTTTCTTCCTTTCTTTCTTCCTTCCTTCCTTCCTTCCTTCCTTCCTTTCTTTTTTCTTTTTTTGTTTTTTGAGACAGGATTTCTCTTTGTAGCTCTGGAACCTGTCCTAGCACTAGCTCTTGTAGACCAGGCTGATCTCAAACTCACAGAGATCTGCCTGCCTCTGCCTCTCAAGTGTTGGGATTAAAGGCAAGTGCCACCACCACCCATCTGTAGCAGTTTCAGAAGCTGTGGACTCACAGTGGGGACTGAATCTGGCTCTGGATAAGTCTCACAGGAGAATGGTGAGCTGATCCATTGTTCATATCATAAGTCGAATACCCAGACAGGAGACCTGAGCTGAAATAGGCAAACAATGATCCAAAGAGGAAAACCTGAGATAGAACTTCTGGCTCTACATACTATTCCCAAAGAGAGAAATATACCTCAGCCCTAAGTACAAGGTTAAAAGCATAGCAAACTCCACCACTAAAATAAACAAAGTTGAATTTGAAAAATAAAATACACAAAAGAACAAATTTGAAAATGAAAGAAAAACTCAACCAACAAAACTAACTCCATATGTGCAAGTACCAGCAAGGAAAAAGAAACAACAAAAAAATCATAGACAATGCATATCCTATTCAAATTATGAATCTTGAATCTCATAATAATGGTAACAAATGTTGGTTGAATTGGATGATCCAAATACATTCATACGTCCACACACCTTGAATAAAACTAACTCCTAATGGATCATAAACTTCAATATTAAACCAGATTCACTAAATCTGATAGAAGAAAATGTGGGGCAATAGCCTTCAACTCAGTGACACAAGAAAAATACTGAACAGAACACTGTTAGCACAGGCACTAAGATTAATAACTAATGAATATGACCTCATGAATCTGGAGATCTGCATATCAAAGGACACCATCATTGGACAAAGTGGCAGTCTTCAGACTGAGAAAAGGTCCTTATCAACTACACAATTTAATGGAGGCCTAATATCCAAAATATATAAAGAACTTAAAAAACTAGATATCAAGAAAAAAAAAAGCAGTTAAAGTGGAGTACTGATCTAAACAGAAAATTCTCATCCAAAGTCATCAGCAAAATGCAAATCAAAACTATTTTGAGATTTCATCTTACACCCACCAGAATGTCTAAGCTCAATAAAACAACTGACAATCCATGCTGTTGAGGATGTGGCATCATCCAACACTGGTGGGAATGCAAACTTATGTAGTCACTATGGAAATCAGTGTGATTAACCCCCAGTAAAATGGGAATCAATCTACCTCAAAATCCAGATCCACCATTCTTTTGCATATACACAAAAGATGCTCCATCCTACTGCAAGTTCACTTGCTCAAATTTGTTCACTTTTGGTTTACTCATAATAGCCAGAAATTAAAAACAATGTATATGTCTCTCAGCAGAAGCCTAGATAAAGAAAAGATGGTACATTTACACAATGGAATATTACTTTGTCATTAAAAATGAAATTCATTAGAAAAAACATATTAGATGAAGTAACCCAGAACAAGAAAGACAAATATGGTATTGTTATTGCTTGTGTGTGAATATTAGCTGTTATAGCTGTGAATGATCTGCAAGCTAAAATCCACAGAACCACAGAAGTAAGGTAGAGAGTAAGGACTAGTAGGGACAGATAGTTCTCCTTAGGAAAGGGAAATAAAATAAATAGTTATGGATTGATGATGCAAGCAGATGGGAATGTGAGAATCAAATTGTAGGTAGAATGCAGGAAGGGAGCATGGGTAGAAATATGAGGAGAGACAACTAAAAATAAGGGGCATTTAAGAGGTAGTATGGAAACCTAATACAGTAGAAGCCTCTTAAAATATATACATATATGGTGGTGATCTGAATGAACTTGCCAAATAGTGGGAGTGTCAGGGTCCCAACTTTTGTCACAAACGAATCTTCCAGTACAGGATGGGTTATATATAATTGAGTTGTTGGCCAAAAGTGGTCCCATTAGAACCCCAAACAACCCACACTTTTGTCAAGACTATTTGTTCTTCCACATAAACTGATAACAAGGTTGTATTTCTGAAAGCACTAACAACACAATTGAACATGCTGAAGTTGAACTGGTGTCTAAAGTAGAGCCCTTGCCCCTACATGCTGAGCCTTTTTTACAGGAAGGTACTCAGCTTTGTAATCAAGAAGAAATATTATACACGAACCCAGTTACAAACACTTTGTTCTACAATAGTGTCCTGCCTTCAAGATATGTTGGTGCGATAATGACACAAATCCTGGGGTAGTGATCAACCAATATCTGAACTACTTAAGGCCGACTGCATAAGATGGGACCTATATCAAATTACTTTGGTAACTAAGAACCTGAGACTAAATTTCCTAGAGACCTATGATAAAACCAAATACTACTTGTTCTAAAAACAAAACACACACACACACAAAAAAAACAAATATAAAAACAATATACTAATAATAAGACTCCTAATGACATTCTGCTGTACTTATAGATGAGTACCTGGCTTAGCCCTCATCAGAGAAGCTTCCTCTTACAACAAATGAAAACAAATATAGATATCCACAACCAGAAAATAATCAGAGAGTGAGAGACCTTGGGACACTCATCCTTAAACATGATGTCTTTATCAAATTCCTCCCTTCAGGTCTCAGGGAGCCAGACAGAAGAAGAGATGGAAAGAGTGAAAGAGGCAGAGGTGATGGAGGACACTAAGTAAACAAGGCCGTGTACATCCACACGACAAAGGCACATATAGACTCACAGAGAGGCAGCATGCACAGGGTTTGAATGGGTCTGTATAGAGGGGGTCCTATAGCAAAAAAGGGAAAATAGCACATGCCCCCAACTGACATCTCCAGTGCACAACCACTTGCAAGTGAAAATCTAGTTTTCTCCAAAGGGAAACAAACTTCTCTTTATTTCATTTTCTTTTTTTTAATTTCATTTTTTCTTTAATTAAAATTTTCCAACTCCTCCCCGCCTCCCACTTCCCTCCCCCTCCCCCCTCCTCTCCTCTTCTCTCTCCAGTCCAAAAAGCAGTAAGGGTTCCCTGCCCTGTGGGAAGTCCAAGGTCCTCCCTCCTTCATCCAGGTCTAAGAAGGTGAGCATCCAAACAGGCTAGGCTCCCCCAAAGCCAGTATATGCAGTTGAATCAAAACCCAGTGTCATTGTCCTTGGCTTTTCAGCAGCCCTCATTGTCTGCCATATTCAGGGAGTTTGGTTTGATCCCATACTTTTTCAATCCCAGTCCAGCTGGCCTTGGTGAGCTCCCATTAGATCAGCCCCACTATCTCAGTGGTGGGTGTACCCCTCATGGTCCTGACTTCCATGCTCATGTTATCCCTCCTTCTGCTCCTCATTTGGACCTTGGGAGCTCAGTCCAGTGCTCCAATATGGGGCTCTGTCTCTATCTCCATCCACTGCCAGATGAAGGTTCTATGGTGATATACAAGATATTTACCAGGCCGGGCAGTGGTGGCGCACGCCTTTATTCCCAGCACTCGGGGAGCAGAGGCAGGCGAACCTCTGTGAGTTCGAGGCCAGCCTGGTCTACAAGAGCTAGTTCCAGGACAGGCTCTAAAAAAATGCTGCAGAGAAACCCTGTCTCGAAAAACCAAAAAAAAAAAAAAAAAAGATATTTATCAGTATGGCTATAGGATCTGGCCTTTTCAGGCCCCCTCTCCTCAGCTGCCCAAGGAACTAGCTGGGGACATCTGCCTGGATACCTGGGAACCCCCCTAGAGTCAACTCTCTTGCCAACCCTCAAATTCCTCCCTTAAGATATATACTTCCCTGCTTCCATATCCACTCTTCCTTTATCCCAACCATCCCATTCCCCCAAGCTCTCCCCATCCTCCCCTTCACAATTTTCTTTCGCCATATCCCCTTACCTCCATCCCACCCCACCCCCAAGTTCCCAATTTTTGCCCGGCAATCTTGTCTATTTCCAATACCCAGGAGGATAACTATTTGTTTTTTTTTTGGGGGGGGGGTTCACCTTCTTATTTAGCTTCTCTAGGATCACAAATTATAGGCTCAATGTCCTTTATTTATGGCTAGAAACCAATTATGAGTGATTACATCACATGTTCATCTTTTTGGGTCTGGGTTACCTCACTCAGTAAAGTGTTTTCTATTTCCATCCATTTGCATGCAAAATTCAAGATGTCATTGTTTTTACCACTGAGTAGTACTCTAATATATATATATTTCACACTTTCTTGATCCATTCTTCCATTGAAGGACATCTAGGTTGTTTCCAGGTTCTGGCCATTACAAATAATGCTTGAACATAGTTGAACAAAAGCTTTTATAATATAATAGGGCGTCTCTTGGGTATATTTCCAAGAGTGGTATTGCTGGGTCCTGGGGTAGGTTGATCCTGAATTTCCTGAGAAACTGCCACACTGCTTTCCAAAGTGGTTTCACAAGTTTGCAATCCCACCAGCAGTGGATAAGTTTACCCCTTACTCCACAACCTCTCCAGCAAAGGCTATCATTGGTGCTTTTGATTTTAGCCAGTCTGACAGGTGTAAGATGGTATCTCAACGTTGTTTTGATTTGCATTTCCCTAATCACTAAGGAGGCTGAGCATGACCTTAAGTGTCTTTTGACCATTTGAACTTCTTCTGTTGAGAATTCTCTGTTCAGTTCGGTGCCCCATTTTTTAATTGGGTTAATTAGCATTTTAAAGTCTAGTTTCTTGAGTTCTTTATATATTTTGGAGATCAGACCTTTGTCTGTTGCAGGCTTGGTGAGGTTCTTCTCCCAGTCAGTAGGTTGCCTTTTTGTCTTAGTGACAGTGTCCTTTGCTTTACAGAAGCTTCTCAGTAAACATTTATTCAATGTTGCCCTTAATGTCTGTGCTGCTGGGGTTACATAGGAAGTGGTCTCCTGTGCCCATTTGTTGTAGAGTACTTCCCACTTTCTCTTCTATCAGGTTCAGTGTGTTCAGATTCATATTGAGGTCTTTAATCCATCTGGACTTGAATTATGTGCGTGGTGATAGATATAGATTTATTTTCATTCTTCTACAGGTTGACATCCAGTTCTGACAGCACCATTTGTTGAAGATGCTTTCTATCTTCCATTGCATACACTTATCTCCTTTGTTGAAAATCAGGTGTTCATAGGTTTGTGGGTTAATATCAGGTCTTCTATTTGATTCCATTGGTCAACTTCTCTGTTTTTATGCTAGTACCAAGCTGTTTCATTACTGTAGCTCTGAAGTCAGGGATGGTAATGCCTCCAGAAGTTCCTTTATTGTATAAGATTGTTTTGGCTATCCTGGGTTTCTTGTTTTCCCATATAAAGTTGATTATTGTCCTTTCAAGATCTGTGAAGAATTTTGATGGGACCTTGATGGGGATTGCATTGAATCTATAGATTGCTTTTGGTAGAATTGCCATTTTTACTATGTTGATTCTCCCAATCCACGAGCAAGGGAGATCCTTCCATTTTCTGGTATCCTCTTCAATTTCTTTCTTCAAAGACTTAAAGTTCTTGTCAAATAGATCTTTCACTTCCTTGGTTAGAGTTACCCCAAGATATTATATGCTATTTGTGGCTATCGTGAAAGGTGATGCTTCTCTGATTTCCCTCTCTGCTTCCTTATCCTTTGTGTATAGGAGGGCAATTGAATTTTTGGAGTTGATCTTGTATCCTGCCATGTTACTAAAGGTGTTTATCAGCTGTAGGAGTTCTTTGGTGGAGTTTTTGGGGTCGCTTATATACACTATCATATCATCTGCAAATAACGAAAGTTTAACTTCTTCTTTCCAAATCAAATCCCCTTGATCCCCTTATGTTGTCTTATTGCTATTGCTAGAACTTCAAGCACTATATTGAAGAGATAAGGAGAGAGTGGACAGCCTTGTCGTGTTCCTGAATTTAGTGGGATTAATTTGAATTTCTCTCCGTTTAATTTGATGTTAGCTCTTGGCTTGCTGTATATTGCTTTTATTATATTGAGGTTTGACCCTTGTATCCCTAATCTCTCCAAGACCTTTATCATAAAGGGGTGCTGAATTTTGTCAAATGCTTTTTCAGAATCTAATGAATGATCATATGGTTTTTTCTTTCATTTTATTTATATGATGGATTACATTGATAGATTTTCATATGTTGAACCAGCCCTGCATCTCTGGGATGAATCTTACTTGATCATAATGGATAATTTTTTGGATGTGTTCTTGGATTCAGTTTGCAAGCATTTTATTGAGAATTTTTTCGTCGATGTTCATGAATGAGATTGGCCTCTAATTCTCTTTCTTGGTTGAGTCTTCATGTGGTTTTGTTATCAGGGTAACTGTAGCTTCATAAAAGGAATTTGGCAATGACTCTTCTGTTTCTATATTGTGAAATACCTTAAGGAGTATAGGTATTAGGTCTCCTAGGAAGTTCTGGTAGAATTCTGCATTGAAACCATCTGGTCCAGGGCTTTTTTTGGTAGGGATGTTTTTGATAACAGTTTCTAATTCTTCACGACTAACAGATCTATTTAGATTGTTCACCTGGTCCTGGTTTAACTTTGGTATATGGTACTTATCTTTAAAAATGTCCATTTCTTTTACTTTTTCCAATTTTATGGTATACAGACTTTTGTAGAAAGACCTTATGATCTCTGAATTTCCTCTGTGTCTGTGGTTATGTCCCCCTTTTCATTTCTGAGCTTATCAATTTGCATGTTCTCTCTCTGCCGTTTGATTAGTTTAGGTAAGGGTTTGTCAATCTTGTTGATTTTCTCCAAGAACCAGCTTTTTGTTTCATTGATTCATTGGATTCTTTTCTATGTTTCTATTTTGTTGATTTCTGCCCTCAGTTTGATTATTTCCAGTCTTCTACTCCTCCTGGGTGAGTCTGCTTCTTTTTTTTTTCTAGAGCTTTCAGGTGTGCTGTTATGTCTCCAATGTGTGATTTCTCTGTTTTCTTTAAGTGGGCACTTAGTGCTATGAACTTTCCTCTTAGCACTGCTTTCATAGTGTCCATTGGTTTGAGTATGTTGTGCCTTTATTTTCATTAAATTCAAGGAAGACTTTAATTTCTTTCTTTATTTCTTCCTTGACCCAGATGTGGTTCAGTAGTTGACTGTTCAGTTTCCATGAGTTCGTAGGCTTTCTGGGGGTAGTATTGTTGTTGAATTCTAACTTTAATCCATGGTGATCCGATAAGACACAGGTGGTTACTAATTTTTTTTTTTTGTGTCTGTGGAAGTTTGCTTTGTAATCGAGTATGTGGTCAATTTTCGAGAAGGTTCCATGAGCTGCAGAGAAGTAGGTATATTTTTTCCTGTTTGGGTGGAATGTTCTATAGATGTCTGTTAAGTCCATTTGATTCATTACCTCCATTAATTCTCTTATTTCTCTGTTAGGTTTCTGTCTGATTGACCTGTCCATTGGTGAGAGAGGAGTGTTGAAGTCTCCTGTTAGTGTGTGTGGTTTGATGTCTGTCTTCAGTTCTAGTAATGTTTCTTTTACATAAGTGGGTTCTTTTATATTAGGGGCATAGATATTCAGGATTGAGACTTCATCCTGATGAATTGTTCCTGTTATGAGTATAAAATGTCCCTCTCCATCTCTTCTGATTGATTTTAGTTTGAAGTCAACTTTGTTAGAAATTAGTATGTCCACACCCACCTGTTTCTTAGGTCCATTTGTTTGTTAAACCTTTCCCCAACCCTTTACTCTGAGTAGGTTTCTGTCTTTGTGGTTGAGGTTTGTTTCTTGTAAACAGCAGAATGTTGGATCCTGTTTTCGTATCCAATCTCTTAGCCTGTGTCTTTTAATAGGTGAATTGGGTTCATTGATATTAAGTGATATTAATGACCAGTGGTTAACTCTTGTCATTTTTTTTTGTAGTAGAGTTTTTGTGTTTCCCTTCTTTCAGTTGTGATGGTGATGGGTTGCTAGATGTCTAGTTATTTTGGGCATTGTTGGACTCCTTAATTTGTGATTTTCCTTTTATTACTTTCTGTAAGGCTGGATTTGTGGCTACATATTGTTTAAATCTGTTTTTGTCTTGCAATATCTTGTTTTCTCCATCGAAGGTGAATGCAAGCTTTGCTGGGTATAGTAGTCTGGGCTTGCATCCATGTTCTCTTAGTGTCTGTAGCACATCTATCCAAGACCTCCTGGCTTTCATGGTTTACAATGAGAAGTCAGGTGTAATTCTGATAGGTTTCCCTTTATATGTTACTTGACCTTTTTCCTTTGCAGCTCTTAATATCTGTTCTTTATTCTGTATGTTTTGATTATTATATGGTGCAGGGATGCTTTCTTTTGATCCAGTCTATTTGGTGTTCTATATGCTACTTGTACCTTCATAAGAATATCCTTCTTTAGGTTGGGAATGTTTTCTTCTATAATTTTGTTGAATTTATTTTCTGGGCCTTTGAGCTGTATTTCTTCTCTTTCTTCTACCCCTATTATTCTTAGATTTGGTCTTTTCATGGTGTCCTAGATTTCCTGGATGTTTTGTGTTAAGAATTTGTTGGATTTGTTTTGTTCTTTAATCAGTGAGTTTTTTTCCTCTATAGTATCTTCAGAGTCTGAGATTCTTTCTTCTATCTCTTGTATTCTGTTGGTAATACTTGTCTCTAGTTTCTGTTTGTTTATCCAGAATTTCCATTTCAAGCCTTCCCTCGGATTGTGTTTTCTTCTTGCCTCCATTTCATTTTTCAAGTCTTGAACTGTTTTCCTTATCTGTTTTATTGCTTTTTCTTGTTTTTCTTGGGTATCTTTGAGAGATTTATTTATTTTATCTACCTTTTTGTTTGTCATCTCCATTTCTTTATGGTATTCTTCCCCTCTGTTTAAGGTCCTCTATTATTTTCATAAAGTACTGTTTAAAGCCAATTTCTTCTATTTCTTCTGGAGTAGGGTGTTCAATTCTTGTAGTTTCAGGGTTTCTGGATTCTGGTGATGTCATGTTGCCTTTCAGGTTGTTGGAGGAATTCTTGCATTGGCACCTGCCCATCTCTTCCTTCAAATGGAGCCAGGAGAGTCTTGGTGTCTTGGTCCAATCTATGCTGTGACTGACTCTGGGTGGATCTCCTCAGTGCAGGAGCAGGAACTGTTCCTGACTGGATGGAACTCCTCAGCACTGAAACAGGGATGCCTGGTAGAACAAGGACACCACAGACAAAAGGGCAAACCTGGGGGCAGGGTGGGGTCAAGTAGAACACAGCAGACCCTGCAGCACAAGCTGAAGGCGCCCGCACTCCCTTGCTGGAATCTTCAGGCCTGCCTGGCAGGCAGCCTCTCACCCCTCTGGGTAGATGGCCTTGGTGCAGGAGCAGGAAACTGTTTCTGAGCCAAGGACCTTGCAGACACTAGGGCTGAAACAAACTACTCTTAAGGGTAGACTGCATACCTAGCAGTAGATGGCCAACATCATCTTTGGAAGTTCCTTGTCTCATAATGTTATATCTGGGCTGTTTAAATCTTATTTTTATTTTCATTTAAAAATTTTATTTATATATTTTTTGTTTCTTCTTTCTTTCTTTTCTTTCTTTCTTTCTTTCTTTCTTTCTTTCTTTCTTTCTTTCTTTTACCCTGCAGGCCCTTCACATCTATATTATAACCTCTATATTAAAGCTCATATGTATTTCCTGCCTGGGAGAATGAGTAGGTCTCTTGTGTCATCTCCCTGTGCCTTTGCTGGGGTGTTTTTCCTTCATTTTGTTTGTTTTGTCCTAATTCAATGTTTTAGTTTTTATATTATACTGTATATTATATTATGATGTTATTTCTTAGAAGCCTCTTTTATACTGAGAGACAGAAATGTTGTGAATCAAATGGGAAGATAAGTCGAAGGAACTACAAGAAGTAAAGAGAGAGGAAGCCTTAATCATGATACAGAATATTGAAAAAAAATCTATTTTCAATAAGGAAAATAATGGTATATAAATATGCACCAAGAAAACAAAGATTTGAATAAAATGATTTCAATTCAAAATTTAATATCAAAATAAAATTCAGCAAAGAGATAGAATTGATAAAAAACTAAAACCGAAATGATGCTGGAAATACAAAACTGAATACACTAAATAATGACTCCATCAGATAGACTCAGTAATAGAGTGAACCATGTAAATGATAGAGAATTGGGGCAAGAAGCCGAGGTAGAGAAATTGAATTATAAGTGAAAGACAATTTTATGGAAATCCACAAATAGAACATGGGTGAGTTATGGAACATTACAAAAGCCCCATCTTTTGATTGTGGATATAGTATGATAGTAATATCATAGCAAAGGCATAGCAAAATATCTTTAGTAAAATCATAGAAGGAAAAATTTCAAACCTAGAGAAAGAGCTGCCATCTGGGTTACAGGCCTACAATATCACAAACAGATAGAAGTGGAAAAAAAATCTTCCTTTGTGACATATAATAGTGAAAACACTAAAATCACAGAATAAACAAAGGCTATCAAGAAAATAAAAGAGACAAGTCAAGACACTTATGAATGTAGATGTATCAGAAAAACACTTAATTACTGGTAGAGACTTTTAAAGTCAGATAAACTTAGAACTATACATAACAATTTCTGGACCATCACAACTGTCAAATCAAATTGTTATAACAAAAAAATTGTACACTAAAATTGAAGAAGAGATAAAAAGAAAAACTTTCCATTATAAAAACAGATTAAAAATGTATAACTACTAAAGAACCTTTCCAGAGGATACTGGAAGAAATATCTCTGTCTGAAAACAGGGATAAACATAACCAAAAGGTTATAGGGTGTAGTTCTAAAACAGTTCATCAGGAGAAGTCTATGAAAGCAACACTAGTAACAAAATGAAATAAATTAATGAACACTGTTTTATAATAACTTTTCAATGATCTCCATTAACAATGAAGAGACACCAACTAGCAGGATAGCTTTAGAACAGAATCCTTCTTTTTGCTGCCTATAAGAGAAACACTTCACTATCAACAATGAACACTGCTTTTCAGTAAAAGGACAGAAAATAGTATTCCAAATAAATAGAACTAGGAAACCAGTGGATGTAGCTAATCTAATGCTTGATCAAAGAAACTTCAAGCCAAAACTAGTCAGAAGAAATAAGAAAGTTTACTTCATGTTCATTAAAGGAAGAACTCAACAAGAGGATATACAATTCTAAGCATATGTACAAGAAACAACGTTGGCTCCAAAACTTGAGAATAACCCCACACAATGAGAGTAGCTAACCAAAAAATAGCTAACACAAAAAGAGTTAACAGGAAGAAATAGTCAAAATCCAGATCTGAATGATTGAAACAGAAATGAAAAAAATCAAGACAAAGAATGAATGAATTGAATTGATTCTCTGGAAATATTAACAAGATTCACAAAAGTTTAGGTAAATTAACTAAAAGAAAATGAGAAGAGGCCCAGATTAATAAAACTTAAGATGATAAGGGAGATTTTGCAACACTTGATCCTAATTCATGTATAGGACCACACCATATTCATCAGTGCCACAAGTATGTTGATTATATCTTCCTTTGTCCTGCCACATAGAAGATTAATGAGGAAAAAAGTGTTGTTCTGTAAAAGTTACAAATTTCAAATTCATAGATAAAAAATTGTATAATTTTGTCTTTAGATTAAAATTTCAATGCAAGAAATTAGCAAACTAAACTCAATGGTACCTTTCAATAATTATGCAGCAGGATCAAGTATGACTTATTTCAGAAGGGCTGGGAGATACATATACAAATCAAAGTATGTGCTAAACCATATCAATTGAATTAGGAATTGTATGATCATTTTCATGAGTGCTGAAGGGTGTTTGATGATATGCAATACTCCTTCATGAAGAAAATCTCAAAAAATTCATAATATAACAAATGTCCACCATCACAACAAAGGCTATACACTAAAATCTAATATCAGATACAGTGAGGGAAATCTGAAGGCATTTTCTCTGAGATTTGTACCATGAAAGGATGCTCATGCTCACCATTAATAATGCACTCTGATACCTTAAACTGTATACATAACAAATGGGCAAAAGAAATAATAATATACAAATGTGTGTTCTTCTGTATGTAGTGAATATGATTTATTACCATTGGTTAATAAAGATGCTCATTTGACCAATAGTCAATTGGATTAGAGCCAGGTAGGAATTACAATCAGAGAGGGGAAAGAGAGACAGAGAGACAGAGAGAAAGAGAGAGAGAGAGGGTTATCATTTTTTAATCACTCTCCCTTTAGTTTTGACATCATTGATAATAGAGTTATCATTTTTACTCATTATCCACATAACCTATTTTTTAAAGAATCTAGTAGCATATGACAAGTTGTTCTCAGACTTTTTTTGGCTATAAGGATACTTGAGTAAAACAATCTTCAAGCCATCACAGGCATATTGCCATGTCCCAAGCAGCATGTTATTAACTCTTATTGGTCATAATGCTCAAGAAATAACCCTCAGGCCAAAGCTGATGCTGCTATTACTCAAATTCTGGCATAATACAATGTTTATATTCTATATCTTTATAAAATACTTTTGTCATCTTTCTCCATCATTCTTTGCCCATCAATATAAGTCTTTATGTAAGACTGAGGTAACTTTACCTAATCTAACTTTGTTTCTGTATATACCACGTAATTGCCTGAGTGTATAGTGGGAAGAGGGTTATAATCTGAACTGTGATCAACCTTTTTAAGTTTACTTTGTTTTGATTATTTTGTTCCTGAGTAAGTTCAAGGACAGATGTTTTAAAAATGTCACATAACCTCATAAAAAGACCTCTGGTTTCTTTAAGTGTGTCACAGCCTCTAAGGCATAAAGAAGGCCTTCAATTAGAAAGGATATCTCACTAAAGGATGGGGGTATAGTATGCTCTGTACTGTCCTAGAGAAGCTTATAAATAGCATTCCTGGGAGAAGGTATAAATGATTCATAAGAAATTTTCCATCAATCCAATATTCCCAAATAGTACAAATATTAAGATGAAAACCAATGGTGGCATGGTGGCCACCATGTGGTTCAACTTTGTTGAGTCTTTATTAAACAGCTGCACTGGCTTTATGACTTCTGCCATTCCCATCAGATATGGCTGAGCCACTAATAGAAATGGGTAAATTTCCATTAGATGTAAGAGCTAGCAATACTCCTGAGCCATTGACCAAACATTTTGTAATTAATATAAGTTTCTATATGATTACTTGGGACTGGACAGCCAGGATATGAAAGCATAGTGTCCAATTACAAATGACCCTAGATGAATATGGGGCAGGAAATTCCACATAAACCCACAAAAAGCTAAAAGAAAATTGGAGGGATGTTCTAGAACACATAATTGGAGCCAAAACACTCCCTAGTTGTGTCTCTCATGCAGGCCACAATGCAGAGATGCCAGCATTTGGACATGAGTACAGCATGGCAGATTTCCACTGTGATACACAGTGGCATCTCTAAGCTATGCAACACACTATGTGGCAAATTTAGCTTTTATTATACAGATAAAAACGTTTTATGTGCAGTGTGCTACAAGTTGCTTGCTGGCAGAATGGGCTTGCTGCTTCCCATGGATTGTAAGCATAGCTTCCAGAGTTTGCAGAGAATACAATTCAAATATGTTGGGAAGCTGAATGGGATGGAACCAGCAAACCAAAGCCACTGAACTGATCCTATCCATGCCCGCTTAAAAATTTAAAAACTCTCCTGGTCAGAAAATGATTACAGATATGCAATAATGACAGATTCAGACAAAAATAAACCTCTAAACAGATCACTGTGTGTGTAAAAAATATACATAGGCATAAGAAACAAAGAATATTGTACAGGCAATTATAGAAAGAAATAGTTTCAATAATCAAACAAAGTCTTTAAAGAGACAATAAAAGCAGTATTTTAAAAGCCCTGTAAAGATAAAAATAGAGAGTTTGGATGATGTATACTGTTGTGCTTTCTTTGAATTTTTTGATGGTTAATGAGCTAACCACAGAGAGACATTGTATTTGGGGGGCTGCAAACTAAACAAATATAAAGGTATCTTTATTTAAAAATTTGAGTCTAAGGATATGTTGCTTTGGAAGAGATTCTGCTTTTGTTTCCACAGAAGATGAGAAGCTGTGGATTCCTTTCAGTTTAATATGGTTTGATTGAGCAAGATCCCCTGAAAGGACATCAATGGAAATGATAGCTGAGGTGATTCAAGCATTCACAAGAGCTTGAAGGCCACTGGCTGAGACTATGAAGCCTCACAGACTACTACAGACAAGATTTAACCACAATTCTAAATTTTCCCAGGTTCCACATAAGGTAAACAATGCCCCCAAACCAGCAGGAAATAATATATAAAACTATGTTCAAGTTCCCAAATATTGTTTATTGATGTTTGTTTTCATTTAAAAGGGGCTGGTTATAAATGGACAATGGTCATAATCCATCTCTTTCTAAAAAAGGGGGCTATGATACTGAAATGAATATCTTAATTTTGTTACACTCTATGAATCTTTTTACTCTTATTTAAGGGATTATGTTTATGAAGCACCTTTAAAAGTGCAATGTATGGTTAAGAAATACAAATTAATAGTCATCTACAATAATCAAACTTACAGTCATGTTAGTTAGGTTTTCTAGATATGTTGAAATATATTTCAGATGGCTAGGCAATCTTAAAACACTTCATAGACCTACAGAGTATGGCATTTAAAAAGTTGTAAAGACTAGACTTTTCTTGACATGAGACACATCTGCTTCTGGAAGTGCCAATTACTTGAGAAAGAAATTTCTCTTGATTGGATTTTTTTGACTGTATGCTGAATAAACTAAACATATAGGACCCACAGAAAAGTGACTATTGAACTTGTCAAAACAATATAGGGCAGTCATTCAGCGCTGCTTCATTGAAGAGTCTACCAGACATTCTTCAGGGCACAGAAGAAAAGGATTGATAAACTCTCAATATAGGCAGAACAAATTCAAAATTTTGAAAATGAGTATTTTCCTGCAAAGACAAGAACAGAACCCTGTCCCAACCCTTATGAAGTTTTCTTACAACCTGTATGATTGCCACCTTTGTGGATGAGCTGTTATTTCTCTTTCTCAGGAGGTTTCTTTTTTTCAAACTAAATCTTTAATAATTTTGATGGTATCCATAGCTTTTCTTCTGTAGAAATAAAAGTGAAATGCCTTCCTCAACATAACACATCTCCTGGTTTTCATTCTGTGTTCACATATCCTTGATAAACACTGGTTGAATTAATTCAGAAGTATTTTCTATTATCCAATGTCTCTCTCCACATTAAGAAAATTGGAGGTTAACAAAGCATTATGCAATCTATTTCTGGAGGTATCTTCCATCCCTTTCTGTTTGTTAAACATATCCTTTATAGTTCAATTTGATCTTTCTATAACTGTATGACCTGTAGGATTTGTTGGTATTCCTATAATATGCTTTATATTATAATAAGAATAAAACAGTTTTATTATCTTAGAGACATATGATGGACCATTATCTGTTTTTATTTATGCAGGTATACTCATGATGACCATAACTTCTAATAAATGCATGATTACTGAATAAGCGTTTTCTGAGCTCAAGTCAGTTATTCATTGAAAACCTGAATAAGTGTCAATGGTGTGATATACGTATTTTAATTTTTCAAATTACATAAAGTGGAACACATCTATCTGCCCGATTTTATTTCTTTGGATACCCCTTGGTTTACTCCCAGCAGGTAGCAGTGTTTGGTTATAGAGAGAGCCAGTAGGACATCTCTTTATTATTTCATTAGCTTGTTGCCATGTAATGAAAACTTTAAAAAAAATCTTTGCCATTGACATAATGTGTTTTATAAAATTCTGAGACTTTCAGCACCTTTCCAATCATTAATTAATTAATTTTGGCATTACTTTGTGCTAGAAAACCTGGCAGACCTGTAAGGAATCAGATGTGTGTTGTGTATATGGGACAAAGCCAATTCCTGATTATATGTTGAACCTGAATATATAATAAAATAATGAAGTGAATTCTGTATCATCTGGTATAAATTCAGTGGTTTCAATATATAAGAGAACTCTTTCTACATATTGTGAATCAGTGACTATACTGAGAGATCCTTTAAAATCCCTTAGTACCATGAGAATAGCTTATAATTCTGCCTTTTAGAATTATAAGGACTTTGTTCCACTTTGCTTAAATTTTCTGATTTGTAACCTGCTTTTTAGGATTTATTTGCATCAGTATAGAATGTACAGGCTGTGGTTATTAGTGTAACACATACAGTTGCGGGAGCTCCTTCCGCTCCTTCAGCCAATAGCTGCTGAGATACCAGCCCATTGAGACATGGTCTCTCCTTTAAAAAAGCAGCTACTGCCCTCTGCTCACACTTCCGGTGACTAGGCTCCCTTCCTGATTGCACAGAGGGCTGTTGTCTGGGATGGTGATCTGTAAGTTTTTCCCTTTTAAATAAATAACCATTCTATTAATCATAATTCCAAACTGGTGTGGGATTGTTTATGATTTACACCTTCATCTGGTGTCCAACATGTCAGGAACACAGCCTGCTGCACATCACTACAGAATGGCACCCAGACGTGGATAACTGCATCCACAGAAAGCTTGGGAAAGAATAGAGTAAAACATGTTTTCTTGGTAGCAGCAATTTCTCGGGTCTGCTCTGCTTGCTAGAGGCAAGCAGACACTCTCATCTAACAGAGGCTTCCTGACTCAGCTTTAGCTGCAAGACCCTGCAGCTCTTTTAAGAGGTCCTGCCACAAAACACTTAAATGGTGTTGATGAAAAGCTGAACGCATGTTTTTCAGTTTTCAGCTGTAGCAGGAAAAAAGCTGTGCTGTTTTAAAATGATGGCTTTCTGGGCTGTCATGCCAGGGCAAACTCTGACTCTTTCAGGCAGGCAGTCCAACTGAGTGTGGTCTGTGAGCAGAATGCTGCAGCTTGCTTGCCAGCAAGGATCTTGAAACACTGTAGAGTTGTGGTGATAAACATGGCTACAACTGGTACCCCCTCCATGAGATGGGAATCGCAGAAAGCTAAGAAATGGGCTGTATCCAGCTGCCAAAGCCACAGCTTTAGTCTTACCAATAATGCCTGGTAAATTAAAGACTCATGTGGTCAGAAAAAGAGAGATATACAGTAAAGAGAGATTCAAAGATGAAGAAAACCTCTAAATGGTTTACAGTGTGTTAAAAATATATGCAGGCTAAAGGTTAAAGTTCTTAAAAGTAAAAAAGAAAGAAAGAGAGTAGTTGGGTGTGGTGGTACACACCTTTAATCCCAACACTTGGGAGGGAGAGGGAGATTGACCTCTGTGACTTCAAGATGTGGCAGGACACACCTTTAATCCCAATGCCTGGGGGGCAGAGACAGCCGTATCTCTGTGAGTTCGTGGAAAGCCTGGTCTACAGAGTTATTCCAGGACAAAGATATAGAGAGAACCTGTCTCAAAAAGTAAAAGTAAAATTAAAAGAAATAGAGGTTAAAGTAAAGCCACATAAAGATGGAAAATACACAGAGAATCTTGATACTGTATGCTATTATGCTCTCTTTGAATTGTTTGAATGCTGAGGAAGGAGCAACAGCTGCTAAAAGATATTTGTTTATAAATGCTGCTGAACTAATCCAAGATAGATATTTTGAAAATACCTTGACTTCAGAATTTGGATCTAAGGATATGATACTTTGGAAAAGAGATTCTTCTTTTGTTTTCACAGAGGATGAGACCCTGTGGATTGCTTCTATCCCAATATAGTATGATAGACCATGCCCTCCTGAAAGGTTGCTGTAAACACCCTCAAAAAATTACTTTGCTCAACTGCCGACTGAGATGTACTTAGCACCCCCATACAGATAGATGTACCTAGGTTATAAACCATAAAAGACCTGATTAACAGCACCCCCATAGAGCAGAAAGCAGATTGGAAAGAAATAACTGTGCTCATGTTCCCAAATATTGTTTATAAATGTTCTTTTACATTTATATGATATAGATATGAATAATTTGCATTGATATGAATTTTGCTTTAGTGATTTAAATTTAAGGTCAATTTTATTACATGTATATGTATTTCTGATCTTGATTAAGGTATTGTGATTGTGTAGTTCATTTTTAAAATGTAATGTATAATTAGGAAATATAGGTTGTTAATGGATATTTATCAATAATAGTCAAGCTTGTAGTCATGTTAGTTAGATTTTCTAGATATATAGAGATATATTTCAGTTAAATAGACATTTTCATATCTTTCAAAGACTACAGAATATGGCATTTTTAAATGTTTTAATAACTTAAAGTTTTTCATGACAATGAAACACGTCTGCTCCTGGCAGCAGCAATCTACTTCAAGAGGAAGATGGGCATCGAAGAGGCTCCTTATGGAGTTTGATAGCCATTTGGGAAAGAAATTGCTCTTGCCTGGACTATTGCATAAACTGGACACAAAGAACCCACAGAGACAGGACTGCTGAACTTGCCTAAAAGTGAGATGACTCTTTGGAGTTCCTGACTCATGAAAGAGTCTGCGAGACATTCTGCAGGACACAGCAGATAGTGACTGAACTGCCTTTGAAATTTCCTGCTTCATGGAAAAGTCTCCTGGATACTATGGGTCTGAAGGCTTAAGATGGATGCCCCAATGCTACAGAGGAACTTTGGGTAATTGTCCAGGTAGTGAGATGTCTCTGTCATTTCTAGCGTTTTGGAAGTTGCTTACTTCTTGTTCACCTAGGTGATATTGTGTCCTTCTGGAGTCTTTGATGGAGTTGAAGAATGGATAGTTATAGTTTTCCTTAGTTATGATAAAAGATAAAATAGATATAAATATTGTAACTGTAATTCTTGTTTGATAACTGCTTTGTTATATGTAATTTTACTATGTTAAAGCCTTTCTTTTTTGTTTAAACAGAAAAAGGGGAAATGATATAGGAGTGTCTTATATCTATCTATGGTTTCATTGGTTAATTAATAAAGAAACTGCTTAGCCTGATAGGTTAGAACATAGGTGGGTGGAGTAGACAGAACAGAATGCTGGGAAGAAGGCAGTGAGGCAGACACTTCAGGCAATCACCATGCCTCTCCTTTTTGGGTCAGTCACCATGAAGCCAGCCACCAGGTCAGACATGCTGAATCCTTTCCCGGTAAGACACCACTTTGTGGTGCTACACAGATTACTAAATATGGGTTAAAGCAAGATATGAGAATTAGCCAATAAGAGGCTGAAACTAATGGGCCAGGCAGTGTTTAAATGAATACAATTTGTGTGTTGTTATTTCGGGTGAAAAGCTAGCCATGCAGAAGCCGGGCAGGACAAAAAGCAGGCCTGCTCACCTCATCACTACAACATACAACGTGGGGAAGAATACAAATAGTTCTCCTTTAAGGTTAATTGTTTTGCTTTTGGGATAATTGCTATTAATCTCTCCTAAAAATTAATATGATCTCTTTGCCAGGGTTCATTGCTTTCACATTTTTTTTTATTTCATTGATAGTAAAAGGCAGTATAATCTCTGCTGGGTCTATTCCTGCTAATTGACTAAGTCTCAATTTTCCTTTTATAATTAATTCAGAGACCTTTTCCACATAAGTTTTTAATTTTTTACTTCGCTTATGTGGTAAAAAATCCATTCTATGATACTATTTTCCCTCTGCATTAAAATTCCTGCAGGGGAAACCCTGGAAGGCAATATGACTAGAATACAATTAAGATTTGAATCCACCTGATTGACATCTGCCTCTTGAAATTTCTCTCCAACCACAGTTAATTCTTTCTCAGCTTCATCTGTTAATTCCCAGGACTATTTAAGTTTTTGTCACAATCTAAGGCTTCATTTAAATGAATTATTAGTTCAGGTGGTATCCCAACAGTGGGCTGTAGACTGGAAATCTTGCCTATAAATCTGTGAAAGTCATTAAGAATCTGTAATTGATTTCTTCTAATTTGCACCTTTTGTGTCCTAATTTTCTATAAACATATTTTATAACATAGGTAATTGACAGAATCTCCTTTTTGTATTTTTTTCAGGACCAATTTGTAGTCCCCATTTAGGCCAAATTTTCTTTTTTTTTTTTTTAGGCCAAATTTTCTTTACTTCTTCAAACATCCTTTCTAAAGTACATTTGAATCATATAGCAAAATGTTATTCATGTAATGGTAAATTATAGATTTAGGAAATTATTTACATATTATTTCCAATTGCTGACCTGTATACAAAGCAGAGGATGGGGCTATTGAGCATTCCATGTGGGAGAATAGTCCATTGATATCTTCTAGTAGGTTGAAAATTGTTATGACTATGCACTGTGAAGGTAAATTTTCCTCTGTTATTTTCTTGTATAGGTATAGTGAAGAAACATTTTTTTAAATCAATAACTATAAGAGGCCATCCTTTAGGTAATTGTGAAGGCAAAGGAATTCCAGGTTGTAGAGGGCTCTTGGGTTGAATTACCTTATTGAAAGCTCTTAGATCTGTCACCATTCTCCATTTTAAAGATTTCATTTAAGAACAAATACAGGAGAATTCCAAGGGCTGGTTGATTCCTCAATATGGTAGCATCTAGTTGTTCCTGTACCAGCTTTTCTAAAGCTTGCAATTTTTCTTCTGCTAAAGGCCATTGTTTAGTCCATATTGGTTCCTCAGTTAGCTATTTTAAAGGTTGGGCCATTGGTACCTCTGAAGGTTTGCTAGTTATTTTGTGTTATTTTACAGCCTAAATGGCTGGTGGTTTTTTTATGGTACCTTAAAATATTCTTCCCAGAAACACGAGTTTCTGGGATTACAGGAATGTTAATCTGGGTATTTCATTGCTAGAGCAGGTCATGACCCTTTAAATTCACTGTGATATTAGCCACATATGGTCTTACCTTTCCTCTCTGTCCTTTTATCCCTATGCATTCAACCCATACCTTGCTTTGTTTTACTTGAAATAGGGTTCCAATTCCTAGGAATTGAACATCTACCTCTTGAAGAGGCCAATTTGGATGACAAAATTCTGGAGTAATGATATCCGCACCAATGTCTAGTAATCTCTCAATTACAATGTTATTAATATGCACTCTTAGCTTTGGTTTTTGTTCATTTATAGAAGTTTGCTAAAATATGTTTTTATTTCTATTTGAATTTTTGATTCATCCTTCATGTTTAATCCATCATGCAGAGAAGTATGGTTTTTTAAAGCAAGCACTGACTTTTTAAAAAATTTTCCTGGTAAGACATGTCTTCCATGGTGACTGGGAATGACTGGAACATGTTTGGCCTCGGAGCCTGCAAGGAGCACTCCCAAGTACTTTCTCAATGGTGTTGGGTTGCCTTGTTTGTCTTTTGCTGATATCCATTCATTGGTCTGATGTTGGCCTTTGCCATATTTTTCTACATATCCAGAAGTTTGAGGCCTTGTATTTTTGTATTTCCTAGAAGAGACATTGTTTCTAGGAATACCTTGTCTACTATCCCTTCTCTGATGTCCTATTCTACCACAATTAAAACATTTGACATTTTGATGTCTCCTCATACCTTTGGAAATTGCTTTTCCTACCCAAGCCTCAGTATTATAATCAAATGTCTCAACATTCATTGTATACAGGATTCACTTATCCATTGGTGCTGATCTAACCTTTAAAGTCTCAAGTATCTTTTTGTATTCTTAGTTGGCATTTTTAAAAGCCAGAGATTCAATAAGTGCTCATCTAGCTTTTGAGTCTGTTACTCCTATTTGTAAAGCTATAATTAATCTTTGTAATAAGTCACTAAAGGGTTCTCTTTGGCCTTGCTTAACCCTAGTATATGATTCAATTCTTTTTAATAGTTCTTTAATTCTGTCCCAAGCATTTAAGGCTGCTGTGTGGCAGAGGGACAAGATGTGTTCATTATAAAGAGCTTGATCCTGTGGATCAGCATAAGTGACCTTGCCAAGAATTTGATCTTGAGAAGTCTCAAATCCTTTTACTTTCCCCCATTGTTCTAAAATTTTTGCCTCATCTCGTTCATAGAATTTCCACAGTAGTTGTGGACTATCTTCTAGGACTGCTGAAACTAATTGAATCCTTCATGTGGGCTAGTATTTTTGCTTGAAGCCCATGTTTTCACCATTTTCCTAACAAATGGTGAATACAAATCATAATATACTGCAGCTTGTTTAATTTCTTTTAGATCATCCACACCTATAGTTTTCCATTTATATTCTCTAAATGATTTACATTCTCTAAATTCTTTTTTGGGTATTTAGAACTGTATGGCTCATCAGAGGTGATTACAGGGTAAGTCGCTAAAACCCTTGGCAAGTCATCTCTGACTCTGACATGTACTGGTGATGATAAATCTTGTCCTTGTACCTCTACCCCTTGCTCATCAGTTCTGATAATTTCCTCAAATCTTACAAATCTTTTTACCTCTTTCTTTTATAAAGCTTGAATCTTTTGACCTCTGAATATTTCTAATGATTTCATTGATTCATATAACCTCTGGTCCTCATTTTTCACAAATAATGCAAAGGTATGAAATTTTTCCACTAATGATTACTTCTCACCTTTGGATATTATTTGGAAGGTGTACAGAGTACCTTCCTGGAAAAATACCCTATATGCTAAATTATCATAATTTTTTAACAGATTTTGATTGTCAAATTCAACAGTGAATTCTTTCAGATAATTTTTCAGCACCCTTTGACATGGATTAAATTTTACCTGTCAAATTAATGTTATCATTAATTAATTAATGTTATTATTGTTAATTAAATCAATGATATTAATTTTTTAGCTAACTTTTGATTTTTATGGTATAAATCCTGTCCGATAGCTAAGACTGTATCATTTCTAATAGTGCCTTATTCTTGGCTCTGTTATCAAACCATTTTTAAGGATATAATATGAAAAACAAAGCTAAGTCCCAATATCAAATAAATGAACGCATCAGAAAAACCATATAAGTTTTGGAGAATATCATCCATAATATAAACAAAAAAGTTATTAAACTCCTGGATGGTGAAATTGTCTGCATTTATATAACTTTCAAATTTATTGATTTATTTATTAATCAAATGAATTTACCTCTGTTATAAGATTTCAGTAAATTGTTGTATGCTTAATAATCCCTATTGGCCAGTAGGTGTCACAATTGCGGGTGCATGTCAGAGAGATGTGACTGGAGGTGAGTACTGTGTAAGCAGTCCTACTTGGTTCTGTGTTGGCACCTGTTTAAATAATGACAAATATGCTTGACAAATTATGAGCAAATAAATTGATTCTGTTCACAGAGAAAGTTTTTTTGGTGGCCAGAGTATCAAGGAACCCACGGCTTGCAATCCAGGAACACAAACTGGAAGCTCAGAACACAAACCAAAAGCTGCACAATTTGCCACACAGCAGGGAGAGTGGCTGGGGTGGTGGGGGAAGCATACAAGTGAGTCCAGGAAATTTCCAATTTGTAGCCCACCTCCACTACAGTGGGGTTTCTGATAAAAACAAAACAAAGCAAAAACAACAAAACAAAACAAAAAAAAAACCACTTAGTAGGTGAAATCAAGCCAAGTCATGGAGAGGGGAGACATTCGACTGTGGACCTTTTAAGAAGGTCCCGGCACAGAGTCAGGATCCACATGGGTAAAAAATGAAATATGATTTTTTTTTTTCTTTTTTTTTTCTTTTTTCTTTTTTTGGTTTTTCGAGACAGGGTTTCTCTGCAGCTCTTTTTTTAGAGCCTGTCCTGGAGCTAGCTCTTGTAGACCAGGCTGGCCTCAAACTCAGAGATCCGCCTGCCTCTGCCTCCCGAGATTAAAGGCGTGCGCCACCACCGCCTGGCTGAAATGAAACATGATTAATAAAAGATCCGGGTCAGAAATTGGGCTTCAACATGAAAATCCAAAAAGCAAAACAGCCAGATACTGGCTCTTTACCTTGACCTCAGTCCAAAATGGTGATCCTGCTTCTAGGAATCTCAGAATGAGACTGAGTTTTGAGAGCTGTTTCCTCCCATTTTATAATCCTCTCTAGGGCTGGGGTTAAAGGCGTGCACCACTGTGATTAAAGGCATGCACCACCAATTTCTATGGCAACTAGTATGGTGAATGGGATTAAAGATGTATGTCATTGTGGCTACTGGAATTAAAGTTGTGTGATATCATAACCTGGTCTGTAAGGCTGACCAGTGGGACTGTTTGACTCGCAGATCTTCAAGCTGTCTTTATTTATTAAAATACAATAGAAATGCCACTATAGTTCCCCTTCCTCTGCATCCTCTCCAGCATAAGATATGATTGGTGTTTCTGGTCTAAGCCACTTTGACAGGTGTAAGATGATATTTCAGAGTAGTTTTGATTTGCATTTCCTTAACAGTTAAGGATGTTTTGGCCATTTGAGATTCTTCTGTTGAGAAATCTCTATTTAGATCTGTACCCCATCTTATAATTAGATTATTTACACTATTTAACATTTTGATGTCCAATTTCTTGAGTTCCTTATTATATTTTGGAGATCGGTACTCTGTCTGATGTAGGGTTGTTAAAGATCTTTTCCCATTCAGTAGGATGCCTTTTATTCTTATTGACCATGTCCTTTGCCTTACAGAAGCGTCTCAGTTTCAGCAGGTCCCATTTATGTATTGTTGTTCTCAGTGTCTGTGCTACTGGTGTTATATTTGGAAAGTGGTCTCATGTGCCCATGCATTGAAGGCTACTTCCCACATTTTCTTCTGTCAGGTTGAGCCACCAAAACTCTTGCCCATAACTCTTTTTCCATGCTTTGCAAGTCAGTCTCTAAAAAAACTCATTGGTTCCTTAAACTGAACTTGGATAGAATTCAACATCAGTTTGTCCTTGGCATCTTAGGGGATAGTTAGCATTACTTGGAATCCCCCACCTCAATAGGGAATGAACTCTTACACAAACTACTTAGAAATAAATTTAGTCAAGAAATTGAATAATATCTACAATGAAAACCATAAGATATCAAATAAAGAAACTAATGAAGTAAAAGCCGTATAAGCATCTCCCATTCTAACAGATTAGAAGCATTAATGTCAGTGTTCATACCTCACAAAATAGTCTTCAGGGCTGTTTCAATTTTCATCAAAACAGCAAATCTATTTTTCACTGAAATAAAGACGGCAATATTAAAACTCATATGAAGTATCAAAAGACAGCACACGTAGGAAGCGGTCTCCTGTGCCCAAATGTTGTAGAGTACTTCCCACTTTCTCCTCTAACAGGTTCAGTGTGTTCAGATTGATATTGAGGTCTTTAATCCATTTGGACTTGAGTTTTGTGCATGGTGATAGACACGGATCTACTTTCATTCTTCTACAGGTTGACATCCAGTTATGCCAGCACCATTTGTTGAAGATGCTTTCTTTCTTCCATTGTGTGCTTTTAGCTCCTTTATCAAAAATCAGGTGTTCATAGGTTTGTGGGTTAAGATCTGGGTCTTCTATTTGATTCCATTGGTCGACTTCTCTATTTTTATGCCAATACCAAGCTGTTTTCAATACTGTAGCTCTGTAATAGAGTTTGAAATCAGGGATGGTAATGCCTCCAGAAGTTCCTTTATTGTATAAGATTGTTTTGGCTATCCTGGGTTTCTTGTTCTTCCATATAAAGTTGATTATTGTCCTCTCAAGATCTGTGAAGAATTTTGATGGGATCTTTAAGGGGATTGCATTAAATCTATAGATTGCCTTTGGTAGTATTGCCATTTTTACTATGTTGATCCTCCCAATCCAAGAGCAAGGGAGATCCTTCCATTTTCTGGTATCCTCTTCAATTTCTTTCTTCAAAGACACTTAAGGGCATGCTCAACCTCCTTAGCAATCAGGGAAATGCAAATCAAAACAACGTTAAGATAACATCTTACACCTGTCAGAATGGCTAAAATCAAAAACACCAATGATAGCCTTTGCTGGAGAGGATGTGGAGTAAGGGGTACACTCATCCATTGCTGGTGGGAATGCAAACTTGTGCAACCGCTTTGGAAAGCAGTGTGGAGGTTTCTCAGGAAATTTGGGATCCACCTACCCCAGGACCCAGCAATCCCACTCTTGGGAATTTACCCAAGAGATGCCCAATCATATTACAAAAGCATCTGTTCAACTATGTTTATAGCAGCATTATTTGTAATAGCCAGAACCTGGAAACAACCTAGATGCCCTTCAGTGGTAGAATGGTTGAAGAAAGTGTGGAATATATACATGCTAGAATACTACTCAGCGGTAAAAAACAATGACATCTTGAATTTTGCATGCAAATGGATGGAAATAGAAAACACCATCCTGAGTGAGGTAACCCAGGCCCCAAAAGATGAACATGGGATGTACTCACTCATAATTGGGTTCTAGCCATAAATAAAGGACATCGAGCCTATAATTCGTAAAAATCCTAGAGAAGCTATATAAGAAGGTGAACCCAAAGAAAAACATATAGTTATCCTCCTGGATACTGGAAGTAGACAAGATTGCCGGACAAAAAATGGGAACATAGGGGTGGGGAGGGATGGGGGGAGGGGGGATGGGGCGAGAAAAGTGTGAAGTGGAGGATGGGAAGAGCTTGGGGGAATAGGATGGTTGGGATATAGGAAGGGTGGATATGGGAACAAGGAATTATATATCTTACTTAAGGGAGCCATTCTAGGGTTGGCAGAGGCTTGACTCTAGAGGGGTTCCCAGGTGTCCAGGAAGACGCCCCCAGCTAGGTCCTTGGGCAGCTGAGGAGAGGGTGCCAGAAATGTCCAGATCCTATTGCCATACTCATGAATATCTTGCATATCACCATAGAACCTTCACCTGGCATTGGATGGAGAAAATGACAGAGCCCCACATAGGAGCACCGGACTGAGCTCCCAAAGTTCTGATGAGGAGCGGATGGAGAGAGATCATGAGAAAGAAAGTCAGAACCATGAGGGATGTGTTCACCCACTGAGACGGCAGGACAGAACTAATGGGAGTCCACCAAGTCCACTTGGAATGGGACTGATGGAACATGCGACCAAATCGGACTCTCCGAGGGTGGCTGATGGTGGAGTCTGACCGAGGAGCCAAGGACAATGGCGATGGGCTTGGTCTCTACGACATGGACGGGCTCTGTGTGAGCCTTGTCAGTTTGGTTGCTCACCTTCCTGGACCTGGGGGGAGTTGGGAGGATCTTGGACTCAACATAGGGTAGAGAACCCTGATGGCTGTTTGGCCTCAAGAGGGAGGGAGTGGGGGTGTGGGTGGAGGGGAGGGGAGGGAAGGGGGAGGAGGAGGGGAGGAGATGGCAATTTTTAATAAAAAATAAATAAACTGGAAAAAAATTGTTTCAAAAAAAAGACAGCACACAACCTAAATTATCTTGAATCTAAAATATAAAGCTACACACAACAAAATATCTGAATTTTAAATTATCAGAAAGCAATAGTATTCAAAGCAGTGTGGTACTGAAAAAAAAAAAACACAGACCCCAACACTTCTGAGTAACAGGGGGGACTGGAAACCAAGATAAAAGTTGTTGATCAGTTGAGAAAATGTCTTTACCAGATTGACCTGTAGGCATGTCTAATGGGCACATTGATTAATGATAAATGAGGGAAGGCCCAGCACATGGTGGGGGTGCCACCACTGGGCAAGTGGTCCTGGGTTGTAGAAAAAAAAACAGACTGAGGCTGAATAAGCTATAGGAGAAATCCAGTAAGTGGTACTACTCTGTGGTCTTTGCTTTAGGTCTGGCTTCCAGGTTCCTGCTGCCCTAACTTCATTCTGACAGACTGTGATTCAGAAATATAAAATAAAACAAACCATTCTTCCCAAAGTTGCTGGTGTTAAAGGTGTTCATCCTGCAAAAGTAAGCAAACTAGAACAGCTGGTATGTATAGATAGTAGAATATTCCTTGGATTTAAAGAGACAATGAAAATCCTACATACAGAGCAATGTGGATAACATTAGATGACATTAAGGAAAAGAAGTCAAGCATAGAAAAATAAATACAAGCTGTTAGTCAAATATGGAAACTATCATTGTTGAGTTCATATGAGTAAAGAGTAAAATAGTGGTGGAGGCTGGGCGTTACAGGACAAATTGGCTACAAACAAGGTTCTGTGAGGCATCTATAGGTAGAGGAGATGGGGCATGTTCATTGGGGTGTGGTCATAGGCTGACAATGAAACTATTCAAATCTATCTGCAGCATCGTAGATTAATGGTAATTAGTAAAATTCTCTATGGATTTCAAAATAGGTAAAAAAAATTTCTCACAAAAATAGTAAGTAAAATCTTTGAGATGATGGATATATATGAGAAATACAGATGATTATTCAGAATAAGGACCATATCAGTGTAGACCACAGAAAACAGAGTCTATAAAACCTATAAAGTAAGGTTCCTATCCCTCAGGATAATGCGAAGACATATGCCTTCTGTTATTGAATTTTTCCAAAATTAAGTGCTTTGTTGAAAGGTACATGAAGTCAAGGATATCACTAATCAGCCCTTTGCAAAAGAGGTAAGAAGTTGAAATTCTGGTGACATTGGGGTCTATGTCCTTAGCATGAGTGAAGGCTATAAAAATCCAGTCAAAAGTGGATCTTCATGAGCAAATTTTCATTGGCAGTGTTGATATAGTGTCAGGAGGTAACTTTACTTGGAGGCTGATGGTGAAAGACAATTCGCAAGGAAAAATAAATTGTCTGTGAGTAGAAACATCCCACTGGGAAATGTTGTTCTCAAATGTGAAATCATAAGAGAAACAGTGAAATGTGTCTAATGAGCAGACATTCAAAGATATACATATATCCCTTCTATTTTTACTCAGTCTGTGTAACCTCTGTCTGCTCAGAACATGGCTGTTTGCATTGGGATCACATTTACTCAGGGAATGAAGTTTGATCTTGCCTTCCCGTCTCGTCTTATTTTGTAACTTTTGTCTCCACAGTCAGCCATCTGGAGGGGAATTTAGAATGCCACTCAGGTACCTCCCATCTTTAAACCATGCAGGTTAGTGTAGAAAAATGACTGATATGGCATGGAAAATCCTGAGACAGGAAAGAAAAAAACATTTCAATATAGTCACTTTAGAATCAGTCTGGCGCATCTTAAAGATGATAGATGACTGTGGCTGTTTGCTGGCTTATCTGATTAATTCAGCTGTATATTCAGCAAATCAGAAGGGGAATTGGACACTGAACTCAGCATGGCAGGGTCTACATTGCAGATGAACTGATGGCAATAGAAGACCAAATAGGAGAGGAGTTGAGAAGCTTCAGGTGGCTCTATATAACTAGCATGTGTCTTAAAGATGGTGCTGTTAATTAGGTAGAAGAGAAATTGTTTACTGCATGCAGAGGACTATAGAACGAAGTGAAGGGTATGTCTGGATTTTGAATTGGACAATTACCTCAAGTTGATTTTCATTATATTAGAAGTTTTCTATTGCCATAGCTTCATTGTAATCTCTCTATATATATATATACCTTTTGAGTACTCCTCTTATTTTGCCCAAACTTCTATCTTCTTATGAGTTTCCTCATATTAGCCAAGATGATTTTATCTACCACAAACATCTCATGTTCCCCTCTAATGTAGTGTTTGATTTCTTACTGAGAACACTATTTGCTGAGTTTTTATATGTGAACTATAGTACCAATTTTACTTTTCTTCTGTTAGATTGACAATGATGTACATTTTTACATAAACATTGAAGTTTTTTCTAACTCCATTAAGATACAACATTGTCAATATGTTAAATGTACAAATACCCTGAAGTTATTATATTCCGAACTTCTGATGTGATCACACAGTGAGAGGGATATTGTGTAGTACATTCTTTTATGTATAGGTCATTGCCAAATAAATCAGCAGTACCTACTGGTAGCATTTAATTGTTAATATTAGGGATAGTCTTTAACCTAATTACTGATGCCACATTCAATTTGGTTAAGCCTGCTTTTTGTTGTTGTTTAAACTTCACTGGATTTTGAGTTGTTTTTTTTTCCTTTTCCACTCTTGCTATGCTACACATTCTTTTCTTTCCTTTTAGTCTATGTAATGGAGAAATAATCACAGAGCACATTGAGAATTCAAAGTAAGCAAAGCAGTGGAGTGCCTGCTCATGTGGATCTCACTTTAGGAGGCCGAGTCACAGCACAATGGAATAAATAAAGGTACACACAATTCTCTAGCGATTAGCCACATAGTTTCATAGGATATGTTCTGGAGGCATCTTTGCATGTTGGTTGGAGCAACAGGCAGGACCACACTGTACCCTTCAGGTTTGGCCAAACAACTTAAGTTGCATTCACACTGGAAAATAAAAGCATAGATCTGACTTGTGGGCTCTTATGCATAAAAAAACAATTGTTACAGATAACTAGCTCTGTGCCTGTTTATGTGGTTTTGTTCCCCACAGAATGAGAAATAATTGGGTTCCCCATGGACTCTAACAGGTTGATCGTATAAGCATAAAAGCAGAGACTAGGAAAGAGTTTAACAGAAACAGGTTGTTGAATGAAACTGGTAAAAGGTTCATCAATGGCATCATGGGAACATACATTTTTATGTTCTCTTGGCCAGTAGAAAGAGAAAGGTTAAAATTAGTAAATAAATTTTTATGTGTAACACCCACACAAGATCAAAGCCAGGCACACACCAGCATACAAAATCCCACCTGGCATCATCAGATATTTCTTCATGGCAATGGGAGGATAACAAATACACAGGATTTTTTGCAACCAAGTTAAAATTAAAATTAAAATGCAGTGACATATGAACAGAAAATATCATGGTGTCTTGATATTTCAACAGCAATAAAGCCACTTATTCCTTTAATATTCTCTTTTGTTCACTCTCCTAGTCACTCTGCCTTCAGGTTAAACTTATATGTTAAAACAAACTCCTTCCTTAGATCATTTCACTGGCTGTTCCTTCTGCAAGGCATATACACCTGCAGGCTATAAGCACCTTGTTATCTTCTAGGGGTATCTTTTTACTAGTCTATTGCTTTTTTTCACCAACATGCTCAGAATAAAATAACATTCTCTATATACCATCTCCTACATAACTTTGTTTTCTTTCATACTGCCACCAACTTACATCTTTCTAACATTATCACTTTAAGCATTTATTTGTGTTATTTCATCCTCATGTGATTTTTAAAGACATATGCGTTCTGCACAGACTATTTCTTTCCTAAGATGTGGCTGCAACGTGATTATAACTAATTTATAGTCTCCAAATGCAGAAGATAGTTCTGAAAATTGATGACTATTCAAAACTCAGCCAAGAAAAGGTAGAGTGTGATATGAGGATATTACATATGTCATGAAAGGGTTGTGGACTATTACAGGTCCCATTCATATATAAAGTCTGGGAATTCAAGTCTTGGGTACAGGATATACAGGGGCAGGGGCTTCTCTGAAGTTTCACAATTGTGTCACATATTTTCATGCCCTTTCTCTTCTTATTAGTTACATCAACTAAATGGGGCTAAAGAACGACTCGCAAATTTCACATTTTCTCCTTCTTGGAATTTCAAAGAATCTAAGACTGCAGCCTTTTTTATTTGTGCTGTTCCTGACAATGTACTTGATCACCATGCTTGGGAATCTACTCATCATCTTGGCAACGATTTTAGGCCCCCACCTGCATACACCCATGTATTTCTTCCTCTCCAACCTTTCTTTTGTGGATGTCTGCTTTACTTCTACAACCATTCCAAAGATGTTGGTGAATATATACACACAGAGTAATGTCATCATGTATAGGAACTGCATTGCCCAAATGCATTTCTTTATACTCTTTTCAGGGTTGGAAATCTTTCTGCTGACTTTGATGGCCTATGATAGGTACGTGGCCATCTGTCACCCTCTGCATTATACTGTCATCATGAACCCTCGACTCTGTGTGCTGGTGGTCCTAGCATCCTGGATCATGAATATCCTTCATTCCACAACACAAAGCTTAATGACATTGCGATTGTCCTTCTGTGCAGACCTAGAAATCCCACACTTTTTCTGTGAACTTAATCAAGTAGTACACCACGCTTGCTCTGACACCCTTCCAAATGATGTGGTTATCTATTTCGCGGCTGTGCTGTGGGCTTGCTGTCCCCTGATGGGCATCCTTTACTCTTATTCTAAGATAGTTTCAACCATACGTGCAATCACATCCCTGCAAGGGAAGTACAAAGCATTTTCCACCTGTGCATCTCACCTATCAGTTGTCTCTTTATTCTATTGCACTGGCCTGGGTGTTTACCTCAGTTCTGCTTCAATGGAAAACTCACAGTCAACTGCAAGAGCCTCAGTGATGTACAGCGTGGTCACCCCTATGCTGAACCCCTTCATCTATAGCCTTAGGAATGAAGATATAAAGAGAGCACTGAGAAACATGTTGGGACGGAAGTAATAGAAAAATCCTTTACTGAGGTGCTCAGCACGGTTACGTGTCCATGATCACACAGCTCAGAGATCTCTGGTGGGATCTTCAAAGTAGAATGTGCTCTCTCTATTTCATCCCTGGAGGTTCTCATTCTCTCATTTCAGCTTCTCTGTAATACAAATCAATAGCGTAATTCACACAATCACTGTCTTCACTCACTATAATATTATTTTCTCTTCCTTTTGTCCTTTTCCAAATTTCTCAACAAGATTTTTCAATTTTGGGATCAAGAAATACTGAGAAATCTCCTTTGATCACAGAGAACAATGTTTAGAAATAATTTCCTTGCAAGAGACATGTGTCAGACTCAGAATTTTTAATTTATTATTCATGGTTATGCAACTGTATAATATATACATGCTGACCCACATGCTGTGACTACATGCGAAAGTCAGAGAACATTTTTTTTTTGTGGAGTCAATTGTCATCTCTCACTTTTATATGGGTTCCTAGGATTGAATTCAAGTCATCAGACTTCACCAGCAACTGCATTTACCTATTTTGCTACCTGGACTCAGTAATTTTAAGGTGTAGCAAAGTCAATTTTACTGCTATGATGAGATACTTTATTTTACAATTGTGATCCTATGTATAACTTTATAGTGTAGAGAAGTCAGAGACTAGAGTGTTTCAGTGGTCTGTTTATCATTCCATGGTGCCTCAACTTTCTAATAATGCAAACAATAATATATTGGTATATGTAATTGTTTGTAATTTGATTTTGTTCATATATCTAGGATATTGTATCTATTTTGACTGTCTATGGCCATAACATAATGTCTAGTAAATGACCTAAGGGGTGTCTAATCCATGTCCTTTCAGAGGCAGATGTGTTTGTGTGTGTGTGTATGTGTGTGCATCGTGCACACAATGCTTGCAATATAGATATAACATAAAGTAATAATATTGATATGTAAATGGTAAATAGATGAGTGTTATATTTGAATATTTTTATGCATTTAGCCAATAAATAACCACTCATGTGGACCCCCTTACTTTAGTTATGATGAATATTGCCACAATAAGCATGTACAAATAATTTTTTGCTGATTTCATTTCCTTCTTCCAAAATTTAATATTATAGATATGAATTTGTACCATAATTTTTCATAATGTTGCCATTGAAGGAGCCGAGTAAAGAATTTCTTTTTGCCATTTCTCATTCCTATGTGTTCAGCTGCAATTTTTGCAAAATAACAAGATAGAATGCGATGCCATATATGAAAAATCACACGAGACCATGGATGGGAGTGCTATGGTTATATATTCAAAGGAATACAGTCCTCTCCTATTTAAAGCAAAGTGACAATCTTCTAGATACAGCAAACTGTTCATTAGCAGCATTTTAAATTTCAATAAAGCTTAGATTGGAGAGAAAACTTTAATTGGCTCTAGTATTTGTTAGAAGATAAATAATCCTGAGGGCAGAAACTTGGTGGAGAAGAAACAATAGGGATTCCCCTGACTTTTATCCAGATCACCTGGGGGCAGCCTCTTCAGGAAACAACTTTGTTGCACACAGAGCAATATCCCTCAGGGCTAGGAGAGCCCAGGAGATGGACTAGCAAGAAGAATATTCCCAATAAGCAGGAGAAGCATTAGTCTCCCAGACTTCTCTCCTTTAGATCATGAATGCAAGAGGACAAGTCTAGATGCATATGTGT
Organism: Arvicola amphibius; assembly: GCF_903992535.2. Classification (NCBI taxonomy): domain Eukaryota; kingdom Metazoa; phylum Chordata; class Mammalia; order Rodentia; family Cricetidae; genus Arvicola; species Arvicola amphibius. The sequence goes on along the minus strand of NC_052056.1, from coordinate 96,896,032 downwards.
ATGTGTGAGAAGGAGAGAGAGTGAAGGACACACACAGAAATCAAAGACAAAAGAGGCTATCCATTTGAGAGAGAGCATGGGAGGGATTGTGAAAAAAAGGGCATAGGAAAGGTAGAAAGAGGGAATGAAAAGGGGAAAGTGATATAAAATATATTTTAATTTTTTATTTGATATGAAATTCTTCTTTTTCCTATGCCCATTATTTATAGATTTGAACCTTTAATGGCGTCCCAAAGATGTTGCATGGTCTGTTCATGTGCTAAGTTTTTATTTTCCTTGTGGGTGTGAGGGATCCAGTTTCTCTATTTTGTCTTCAAGTGTTGATACTCTATCTTCTATGTGGCCCAGTCTGTTGGTGAGGCTTATCACTGAGGTGGGTTTTTTTTGACATTTTTATTGGTAACTTTTAAAAAATAATATTTTCTCATTTATATAGCTATCCCCACTCCCATTCCCTCCCTTATTCATCCAAGTCTCCTCCCCCCACCCAACCTCCACTCCTTACCATAGGTTGTCAACAAAGTTTTGATACTTAACTTTGAGGCAAAATGAAGGTTCCCCCCCCCACCCTGTATCTAGGCTGAGCAAGTATCCCTCCAAAGAGAATGTGCTCCAAGATGTCAATTCTAGCACTAGGGGTAAATGTTGTACCCATTGCCAGTGGTCCCACAGATTGCCCAAGCCTCACAACTGTCCCCCACATTCAGTGGGCAGTTTGGTCACATGCAGGTTCCCCCACTATCACTCCAGAATTAGGGAGCTATCACTAGCTCAGGTCAGTTGTTTCTGTGGGTATCACCAAATGGTCTTGAACCCTTTGCTCTTACTATCTCTCCTCCCTCTCTTGAGCTGGTCCCTGGTATCTCAGTCCAGTAATTTGCTGTAGATCTCTGTATCTGTTTCCATCAGTTGCTGGATGAAGTTCTATTATGTCAATTAAGTTGTCATCAATCTAATTACAGAGGAAGGCCAGTTTAGGTATCCTATCCACTGTTGCTTAGAGTCTTACATGGGATCATCCTCGTGGATTCCTGAGAATTTCCCTAGTGCCATGTTTCTCACTATTCCTTTGATGGCCCCCTCAAGCAAGGTATCTTTTCCTTGCCCTCTCTCTCTGTCCTTCCCCCTTCTTGAGCATCCCATTCCCTCATGTTCTCTTCCTCCCTCCCCTTCTCACTTTCCTTCCCATACTCTTTTCCTCCTTCCCTTCTACCCTTCCTCCTTTTCTCATACTCCCAATTTTTCAAGAGATCTTGTCTATTTCCCATTTCCAGGGTGATTCATGTATGCCTCTCTTAGGGTGCTCCTTGTTACCTAGCTTCTCTGGGATTGTGGACTGTAGATTGCTTATCCTTTGCTTTATGTCTAATATCCACTTATGAGTGAGTATATACCATGTTTGTCTATCTGGGTCTGGGTTACCTCTTTCAGGATTTTTCCTTCTTCACTATAATCCATCGTGTGATAGTACAATATATGGTTATGATGTCAAAATCCAACACTGTAATGTAAAATGTCATCATTGTAATGGAGAAATGGTACTCTGTAAGGTCACAATAAAGTGTTCTGATATAACGATATGACGTTGTGGTACAAGAGTGCAGCATTATAAGCATCATGATACCACATTTAACACTGAGAAGTTAGAATGGAACACTGTCAAAGAGGCATTGTAATGTCAAAATGTCATGTTGTAATGGTACCACGACAACTGGATACCATAACAGATCACTGTGGTGATGTCATAATGAAGTACTGTTACATCACATTGAGCACTGATATAATAACATACATTATCATGTTATATTGTGGCATTGCGATGTCAGATTAGAGCATATCATGTCATGGTGGGGAATTGTGATGATGCAATGAGTTTTATGATCTCATAATGAGACTTTGTGATGTTTCCATGGAGAATTATATCACAATGAATCATTGTGATTCCTAGAGTTGAATATTGATTTGTTTTAATGTAGCACTGTGATGTCATACTGGGATATTGAAGTTGGACAATGGAATATTTTGCAGGTTGTGGGGGGTGTGTGTCTTAATGTCAAATGGGACAAAGTGGTTTCACAATGGCATTGTGATGAGGCAAAATTGGTGGCTTCATAATACTGCGTTGTGATTTTACAATGGGGCTTGTGATGTAGAATTGTTATATTGTGGTTACTTAATGGGGTATTTTGATGTCACAATGAAACTGTGAAGGTTCTTTGAAGTTTTGATGAGAAAATGTACTATTATGATGCCACAATGATTTATTCAGATGTTACAATGTTACACTGCAATGTCGTAATTCATATAGTGATTGCACAAGCATGCATTATGAGGTTGAGTTAAATACTGTGATGGAGCAATAGAGCATTGTGATAGTGTAAGAAAGAGCTATGATGTCATAATTGGACCATTGTGATACTGCCATGGAGAATGTAATATCACAGTACAGCCTTGTAATTACATAATGTAGCATCATAATGTCATAAGGCAAATTGTAATGAAGCATTGTGATGACATGGGAGATCACTGAATTAATACAACTCTACTTCATGAAATTATCATAGTGGACTGTAATGTCATAATTAGAAATTAAGAGTTATGATGTCATAAGGGAACATTATGATGACACATAGGACAATTTAAAAGGACAGTGTTTCATTATCCTATTAAAATGTAGGATTTCGTTTCTAAAACTATTGTAATAAAACAATATTCCTATATGGCATCATAGTGTTGCATTGTAACTTTAAGTTGTTGAAAATTGACATTATAATAACCAGTTGTGCTAACATAATGCTGAATTTTGATTTTGCAATGTTATATTGTACACACAGTTCTTTGTTGTGCACAATATAAGATACAATGTTAAATTGTTATGTTATAATGTATTTTTATCACAGTTCCCTACTGGGCTATGAAAATGCCCTTCAGGGTCACATATCTCCCTAGTGAGAAAACAATAGCATGACATAGAGGAAATCCCACTGAAGTCTGGATAGCTCCCAATCTCCTGTGACCTAGGCTATTCTAATGTCACATGAGACATACCTGCTCCAGGTATCACCAATTACTTCAGGAGGAAGATGGGCATCAAAGAGGCTCCTCATGGAGTTTGCTAGCCATTTGTGCAAAAAAAACAAATGCTCTTGCCTGAACTGTTTGATATTATGCTTTATAAACTGGTCATGCAGAACCCAATAAACATGACTGCTGAACCTGCCTAAAGGTGAGACAGTCCTTCAATGTTCATGCTTCATCAAACTGTCTGCCAGGCATTCTATAGGATGCAGAAGAAAGCAAATGATAGACTTTGCCATTACAAGGCAGAATAAATCTCTTTGGATTTCCTGCTTCATGGAAAAGTCTGCTGGACACTATGGGACTGTAGGCTGAATACTGGGTGCTTCAATGTTACAAAACTTTGGGTTACTGTCAAGGCAGTAATATGACTCTGTCAACTCTAGAGTTTTGCTTTACAAAAAGTTGCTTACAGAGCACTTTCTGTTAACTTTGGTAATACTATATTCTTATGTGGTCTTTGATGGAGATGAAGAATAGTTAGTTATAGTTACAGTTTTCCTTAGTTATGATAAAAGATAAAGTAGATATATTCTAACTATAATTCTTGCTTGATACCTGTTTTGTCTTATGTAATTTTACTATGTTAAAATTAAAATCTTTCATTTTATTACACAGAAAAGGGAAGGTGATGTGGGATTCCACTCTGTATACTATTGGTTAATAAAGAATCTGCTTTCAGCAAATGGCTTAACAGAATATAGCAATGCTGATAAATATATATAGAGAGAGTAGACAGAGTCAAAGAGAAGCCATATAGCCACCACAGGAGACAGACTAATCCACCAGAGCCTGCCAAAACTTTGCTTGTAGGCAACACCTCATGGTGATGTACAAGTTAATAGAGATGGGTTAGTTTAGGATATAAGACCTAGCTAAAAATATGTTTAAGCTATTGGCTAAGCAGTATTTTAAATAATATAGTTTCTATGTGGTTGTTTTGGTTCTGGGTGGGTGGGAACAAATGAGTAGCTTCCAACAACAAATCCTTTAATAGTGGAATTAGGTAGTCTTGAGCTGTCACATTTTCAAAATGTCATTGAAAATTGGAGCATTGTGACAATGAGCTGGAACATTGTGATGTTAACATTCAGTACTATAATGACGTAATCCAGCATAGTGATGGCACAGGGGATCTTCGTTGTCCTGAAGCCACATTGGAATGTCAAAATTCAAAATTATGATGTCATAGATCATTATAAAATATTGTGTTGGCTTAACCTATTGTGGTGGCATAATGCATTATGAGGGCCCCAAAAGAGTCTGTTTTTCATAATTAATTATTGTAATGACACAATGGAGCACTTTTATACACAGTATAGCATTGTGGTGGCACAATGAAGTATGTGGTTATCCAGTGCACTATTCTGCTGACTTAATGAAACCTTGAGATAGCTCATGGAGTACTGTGGAGGTAACAGGCTTTATGCTGACATGTACAGTGGCACTGGCACAATGCATCATTGCAACCACACATTTGAGTAATTTCATGTCAAAATTCAGCATCAGACAATGGAGTGTTCTAAAATCACAAGACCCAATACAACAATTCATCATTGTAATGTTATTGTTGAGTCATTTTTTGGCATGTGAAATATTACAGAAAGAAAATAGAGCATTATATTGTCAAAGAAAACAACTGTAATAGCAGAACGAAGCATTGTTACATTATATTTGATTATTGAGATGGAGGTTATTTATGTTTATGTATGGTGATCTGTGTGACATATGCTATACAGATGACAGAAAAAAAACGTTGTGATATAAGAGCACCTGATTTCACATTGGAGCATTTAGATGTTATAATTGAAGACTAACAGTAATCCAAAGCTAATCCTAACCCTAATTCTGATCTGTTATAGAACCCAAACTTTTGACTTATAAATAGTATTGTGACTCTGAAAGGCTATGAGGACTGTTGACGTTGAACTAAATCCATTTTACAACATGATAGGGCTACAAGGCTATGGGGGCCAGAAAGTGGAGTGTGGTGGTTTGAATAAGAATGGCTCCACAGGCTCATGTAGTTCAATGCTTATTCATCAAGGAGTAGCACTACTTGAGAAGGATTAGAACGATTAGGAGGTGTGGTCTTGTTGGAGGAAGTGTGTCACTGGCAATGGGTCAGCTTTGGTGTTTCAAAAGCCCACATCAGACCAGGCCAGCTCAGGTCACTTTCTCTTTTTCTGTGTCTCTCTGTTTCCTTCCTTCCCTCCCTCCCTCCCTCCGTCTGTCCCTTCCTCCATCCCTCCCTCCCTCTCCTTCCCTCCCTCTCTCCCTCCCTCTCCTCTCTCTCCCCTCTCTCTCTCCCCCTCCCCACCCTCTCTCTCGGGGGCTGTGGACCCAGACCCTGAATTTCCTGTAAACAACCTGTTATGCTTGCAGCTTCTCTGAGCAAAACAACTTGTTTTTCCTGTGTTTGTAGCTACTCTGAGCACGAGACCCTCAGAAGTTCCTGATGGCAGGGGAGTGGTCTCTGATGGATTTGCCTAGGGCGTGGCTATGAGTTAAGAGGCTCTGGTACACAATAAAGGGGGCATTCTTGTTTCAAGAATGACTCACCTTTAATCCCAGCACTCGGGAGGCAGAGGCAGGCGGATCTCTGTGAGTTTGAGACCAGCCTGGTCTACAAGAGCTAGTTCCAGGACAGGCTCCAAAGCTACAGAGAAACCCTGTCTCGAAAAACCAAAAAAAAAAAAAAAAAAAAAAGAATGACTCATGTCTCTGTGTGACTTACTTTGTGTGTTTAAATCTCCAGGACCTTGCCCGGCTCAGGAATGGTCCTGTAGTGCAGGCTCCGCTCTACAGGCATAGTACCTGTAGCAGTACGGACGCTACCTCCCTCCCTCCCCTCTTCCTCCCTCCCTCCCTCCCACCGCGCGTGCGTGAGTGCCTGCCTGCCTGCTTGCCTGCAGATCAGGATGTAGCACTCAGCTACTGGTCCAGTGTCATGTGTACTGCCATGTTTCCCACCATGATGATAATGAACTAAACCTCTGAAACAGCAAGCAAGTCAATAAGCAACACCTCTCCATGGTCACTGTATTAGCTCTTGCTTCCAGGGTTCCTGCCCTGTTTGAGAATCTGACTTCTTTTGACAGTGCCCTAGGATATCAAATTATAAGCCAAATAAATCCCAACCTTCTTTGGTCATGGAGTTTTATCACAGCAACAGTAGCCCTAACAAAGACAGTGGTAAATAAAATATTTTGCCTAAAACTTTACTTAAATAAATGGTCTGTCTTGCCACACATGAATCCAAACTAGTACATATTGGATAGCCTTTCCACAGTCCTGTACCCAGACATAATTTGGAATATGTTAGAGTAGAATATGTTCAAGTTTGACAGTTGTTAGGGAAGAAGCATATTCCACTGTTCAGAAAGGTCCATGTGTATCTCAGTGCAGATGAGAATCCCACTTTGATAGGTTGCTAGGAGTATGTGGAATGTATATGCATGTAGGGTTCTAAGATTGCCAAATGCAATATGATAAATGGAGTATGTGTATAGCCCAAACTAAAAGTTTCAGGATACTAAATGATTCTCTGTGCTTACCTGCCTCAGACCTGCTCAAAATCTCAGAGAGCAACAAGGAATCTATCTGGAGAGAAAGAATTTGTGTAATAATTTGGCAAAATACTGGTTTTGTTCTGAATTGGAATGTAATGAGGTCCTTTGGTAGCAAAAAAAAAATCTCAAGATATGAGAGCATTAGGTTTGGAACTAAGAACCCAGCTATAATTGTTACAGATCAGTACCACTAAAGGGTAAGTGCTGTTCTGTGCCTATGTGGAGGGTGTCCTCAAGGCATCCAACTGGAAGCTCCATCCAGTGAAGGTCCAAACTCATTTGAAGAAAGAAAATCTGAACTGAAGGCATTTCTTGTTTCTCTCAATCAACTGAATCTGGAAGTGCCTCCCAGGGTCAGCACATAGAAGCTGACACCGCCATGGTTATGGGGAGATGTGTTCCAACTCAAGTGGGCAGCAGCAGCATCCATGTAGTACTATTTTGAAAGCATGCAAGATGCAAGACTGGTGGGTTTAGGAATTCCTGCTCCATAGTTCCTGAGAACAGCTGAGGCCATGACTGTGTGGCAGTGCTGGAGCTGGCTTGGGAAGACCCTGAGCGATGGTGTGTTAAGCAACAGGAAAAGAAACTAAGGCACTGGAGCTAGTAACCTGACAGACTTAGCAGAGGTCACGGGTCGAGGACAGAGTGAGTCTACTGAGAGGACCAGCAGTCCTCTGCAGCAAACAAAGGCAAACAGTCACTGCCCACAGCACCCTTGAATCTGGGGAAGCCAGTCAGGTGAGGGGGTCTAGAGACTCAGTACTCCTGTGGCTGGAAGGTAAGTGGTTGATGTCAACAGATCCTCTGAGTTGAGCTCCTGAGAAACTATTGTCACTGCCTGCCTCCCCTTACATACTGAGGACTGTCTCATCCCCAGCTGTGGAGTACAACAGGCTTCACCAATAATTCCAAAGCACCTGTGTCATTTGCTGAACCCCATAATACCCATCTCCGATTTCAGTTAGGATTCTCATGCTTTGTGAGCCTAACCTTCATGTATCCCAGCAGTGGTTCCTCATTTTTGTACCCCTAATCTGTGAGGAGAAGCTCTTATATGTCTGTGTTCCCACAGACTTGGAAACACCTGACTTCAGGATTAGTGTCTGAAGTTCAGGTTCCATTCTTAGGAATTTGCAGCTTGTACATGGCTTCTACTCTGTACTGGATACCTGGGCAGGTAATCAGAGGGCCATCAGACTTCACAAAAAGCCACATAGACAGAAACAACTCAACAAGAATGCAGATTTCAGGGATTTATAATGAAGAAATAACCAAGCAAAGGGGAAGGAACAGAGATAAGAGATGATGCCAGCCTTTGCTGCTTATGAACTAGCCTAGGAAACAGTCAACATCTATTGGGGGCGGGTTAGGAAGCATCAGTTAGTGCTACCCCACAATAAGCACTGGACTGGGGAAAACTGGTGTTAATCTAGTCACATTGATATGACCAGCTACCAGGATACAGTGTAAAGTGGGGAGTTTGAAACAAAACAAAAATCCTAATTTAAATTGTTTAAAAAACATTACTTTCAGAAATCTGGAGGATTCCAGATAAAGAACCCCACCTGTTTCACACTATCTGGGTCATCTCCAGATGACTTTATGGCTCAGAACTCTAGAAGGAGGACCCATGAACAAAGGAATGTTGTGTCATCTCCATTTCCATTTACAAAGCTAAAGAGTGGAGGAGAATGATCCTGTGTGCAGGAGGACAGGAAGGGTCAACAGTGGGAAATTCTTCTTGGATCTAGGTAGCCTTCCTGCCCCGCAACTTGTCACCAGGCTCAACTCCCATTTATCATGCCTACACGAAACAATCCCACCTTAGACTTATGATGCCATAAACATTTTCCAAAACACTGTACAGTACAGAGAATTCTCATCCAAACTTCGCACAGTGTGGGGCTTCCTAGCAGACTCTCTTAGCTAACGCTGGGGATACTGACTGCTATTTGGGGTAAACCTCTCTAACTTGGGTTGAAGTGGTGCACACTTGCTCGTTCCATGCAGTGTTCCATCTCCTCACAGGCAGTTTGAAGCAAGCTGCATTCAGAAAACTGAGGAGCGTTGCTGCTTTCCAGAAAGCATTACAGGAGGGAGGTCTGGCCATCATACCGCTGCACCTGCAAAACCAGATCAGCATTATACATAGAACATGCTCTCAGGCACTGAACCCCCTGACTTCCCACCTAGGTACTTAGTTGCCTCCCGGCCTCATCAGACCCATTCTGGACTTAGAAGAGGGATCTGTGTCCCCAATCCCATCCAGTTCTGAATATAGTAACATCCACTCAAAGGTCACTTCTGTTCCTTATTTACAACCCAGGAGCACTACCTCTGAGAGGAAACACAGAATACCCAGAAGGCCTCACCTGGCCACAGAACAAGGGTTGGCTCAGCTCCATGGTGGACACAGGTGCTGCCATGGCAGATGAGGCTGGTGTCACCTCTAGATAACTGAAAGGGAAGACCTTTATCCTATATAACTCTGCTTCTCACATCAGAACAGGTTCTGTCTCAATGGGATAGTGGGTAGCATGACCCACATAGTCCCATGATATAGTCATCTTGCAGGATGACTTTGACTATATAATTTCTGTACGATGGATGGAATTGTGTCCAGTCAGACAAGGCACTCTGAAGAGTTACCCAGGAGGAAAACATACTGTGAGAAGGCTCACATGGTAGGCCATAGAGAGCAACTGAAGAGGGCATCACCGATGATGATCCAGCCCAGCCAGGACAATCTCCCAGTGGACACACTAAGCACTTGACACCAGAGCAGAGCAAAGCAAAACAAAAGAAAATCAAAGGCTGGGCGTGGAGCCAACATCCACAACCACAACACTCCCAGGGTAAGGCAGGAGGCTAGCTGGGAGTCTGAGGAGGGCCAAATCTACACAAAGAGACCTTATGTCATCAAGCAAACAAACAAAAACCCTGAGCGCACAGTATCTGATTTTATTTACATGGAATTCTACAGAACTGTCATGGAGTCATTTTCTCTGAGTTGAAACATTCCCTTTAGGAAGGAGGCAGATGCACTAGACTCAGAAATTAAACAAACTTCAAGTCTGGGAAGGTTGTGAAGTCTGGGAAAGTTGAAACTTTTAAGATTCCCAAAGATCCCTTCCACAGTGTTACAGAAGCAGCAAGCAACTGCTGAATGTGGGAACTTGGGTTAGTCAAGATGCCTGAAGGAGACTCTCTCTAAAGAGCTGAGATGCCCAGGGAGGATGCTACATTTGCCAAATTGCCTTCAAGAGAACATCAGGGTTCCAGTTTTTGTGGGTCAACACAGGTACTGTTGTTGGCCTTTTGGCCTTTCAGCTGTCTTTGGTTATCCATGCTCTGTGATTCATCCCTTAAACTCATCCTTCACCAAGATAAACTTTGGTGGTATTGTTACTTTGATTTGTCATTAGTTCCCTTTCTGGGATGAGTATGCATTTATTCCTATAACCCCCAGGAATAGTGCCACACAGAAGAATGGAGTCATTCACTCTAACAGAAGAATATCCTTAGTCCTGGAGTGTCCAAAACTTGATGGGTGAGGTGAGAAAGGATCCAGCATGACCTGGAAACATGGCTTGGCTACCCCTAGTGAATACAGGACAGGTGTCCCTGAAACAGGATAACAACTCCCTTAACATCAGAAGACCCCAGACAATACTTCTAGCCTTCTCGAAATATCTCCCAGCATGGAGGCTTTTCTTATCTTATCTCATCTAAAATACCTCAGACCATTCCATATATATCATATATCCATATATCCATATATATCCATATATATCCCCTATCAGCAGTCTCAGGAAAACTTTGGGCATCTTCTCTCAATCACAGAACCCTGGAATATCCTTGACACCATCCCCCTTTGTCTCAAGTCCCTTGGGTTGTTGGACGTTATCTCTCTACCTCTATTGGCCGACACTCTCTACTGACACCCAAGCCACTACCGTCCTCCCAGAAGTCCTGGTCACCTGTCTTAATAAAGTCCATGTTTTGGCACCTCTTAGGCTTTTTAAGCCCTTTAAAAACATTTTGGAAAATTAAAAGGTAAAACGTTGATACCTCTCAGAAACCAACAGCCTTGTGTTATGGAACAAATAAAGAGGAAGAGACTTGTGGAACCAAGTGAGAGCTCTGGCCAGGGGCAAGTCTGCATGCCATTAGAGGTGCAGATGCCATGCATGTACCAGGGATTGGGGCATTCTTAGGTTGAGGGAAGGAGTGTTAATGTTTTCAGAAACACATAAGGAAAGGACCTGATCTTCAGATCCTGAGGTTATGAACCAGTAAACTTTGCCCTATCTTGCCTTGTGACCCAAAGAAAACCCAGAACTCCTCTAGCTTACCTGTGGGGATAATGAAGTTTGGAGCCAGCAGCGGAAGCTGCCAGCCCACTGCTCAGTCCTGGACCATTCTCTGGATATAAGCTCTGAGAACAACTACCACGCAGGTCAGGAAATCCTGCAGGTAAAATCCACAAACTGTATGTGAAAGGAAGGCACATAGGCACATGTGTGGCATGCCTCTGTCTCCAAAAGGTTGCCCAGGCTATAAGAAATCAGTTCACCACACGAGAGTCTCAGCCTCCCTCTCAAGAAAAGGATGGGCAGATCCTTCACATCTGTAGCCTCCAGAGACAATGTGAAAGTCCATTTCTTTTGATGCTAGGCTGGGCTTCACACAGTCCAGTGCCAGAGTTTCAATCTGATCCATATATTCCCCTCTTTGCCAATGACAGGCAATTTGCACTTCAGGCTTTGGCCATATGCCAGCTTTACTGTTTCCATTTTTTTTTTTTGCCTCTTATCTGAGGTTTCACTGAGATTTCCTTGTGAAAAAAGTTGTTACTACCTCACCCTGCCCACTGGTTGCTTTCCATCTGTGGCACAGATTGACTTTTTGAAAGACATTCAATTCTTAAAAGACAAGATAGGTAATTGATGGGTGGACACACTGATATGCAAGGAGCCTGAAAGAAAGGCTCCACACTGCCTTGAGTCCATGCACTAGCACAGCTAAAGCCCAGACCATAACCAGAGGCCTGGGGCAAACCTTGCTCTAGCCTCCTGTATGACCACCAGATTGGTAGAGGTAAGAAACTCTCTGAAGGCTCACAGGTCAGCCAGAAAGCCTGGTGTATTCAATGCCAAATGAAGAGAAGTCTGGCAGGCGGGAGCAAGGGCACTCAAGATCATGACAGGGGACCCAACTGAGACTGCTGACCTGAGCTAGTGAGAGCTCATAGAGTCTGGACTGACAGCTAGGGAAATTGCATGCGACTGACCTAGGGCCTCTGCATGTGGATGACAATTGTGTAGTTTTGTCTTTGTGGGACCCCTAGTAGTGGGATCAGGATCTGCTCCTGGCAGATGAGCAGGCCTTTTGGAACCTACTGTCCATGCTTGGAAGTTTTTTCCAGACTTGATGCAGGGGAAGGAGCTTGGTCCTGCCCCAACTTGATATTCCATGCTTTTTTGATGGCCATGGGAGACTTGCCCCTTTTTGAATGGGCAAAGAAAGGGGAGTGGATGAGGCAGGGGGAGATGAGGTGGAAGGAGGGGCAGGAAGAGGAAAGGAATGGGAAACTGTGGTTGGTAGGTAAAATAAAAAGAAAAAAAAAGGAAAAAAAGATTTTTTTTAAAAAAATAAAGAGCTTGTGATTCTTTATATGAGAACTATGAAAACTTAGTCTACTTTTAGAGGTGCTGTTTTGGGGGAGTATGGAACCTTTAGGTGATGGATGTTTGCTGGAGGAGGTATGTTTTAAAAATGTACCTTTTTTTTTTTTAAAAAAAAAGAGGCAATTAGAAGCGTCAAGAAAAAAAGATGCATTTTCCTCAATGCTGAGAAACACAGGCAGGTCAACATGGCCTTAAAGGATGGAGTCACACAACTACTGTCTTATAGACACAAAGGTGCAATTTAAAGGCACAACTACAGTGATGACTGAAAATCAAACCCCTGACATTTCTACACTAGCATGATGTGCAGGGCCGGAAGGGGCAGGCACTCACAGACAAATAGGACAGTTTTTGGGAATGGGTTAATATATGGATGCAGCTACTGCCTCCCATTTTAACCCTTTCCTGTTTTGTTTTTCATTCATGCATTTTTCCTAACAGACATAAATGAGAAATAATCTGGATAATTTGTGGGAAGAGTCTTCCCTACTCCATTAGTTCTAGGTTTCACTGAACATTATAGATACAAGCAGATGGTGGCCACATCCAAACTTCCACCCTAACACAAAGCCTAAAGGCCCGAGTACTTGAGTAGTTGTCGGGGTGAGACCATAGTCTTATGTCTGTGCAAGGTAGACCCACCTGCATGACTGGGATCACAGAAAGTAGCAATGGCCATGGCCATGGTGGCATCCTCAGGATTCGTCCCAGAGTCCAGCTGGTTTTTATGGTCCAGTTCTCCATTGTAGAGGAAAACTTCCCTGGAAGACGACGGTGCAAGGGGCATCATCCATGACTCAGGGACGGCCATAGAGGAATCAAGCATGTTGTTGCTAGTACCCAGCGAGCACAGGTCAGGGGAGGGGCATATGGAGGCGAGGCTGACAGGATGGTAACTTCGCCCCTCCTGGTACCCTTCACATCCATACAGTGACCTGGGGAACATAACCATGTGCTTTGATGAGTAGAGACCATGGGCAGAAGGGAGCAGTTGGAAGGTGACTACATCAGGTTTGGGGGATGTGGGCTGAAACACATAAAGCTGTGGAATGTGGCACATTACTAATCATCCTCCCTGCTCATCCCTGATGTTGCCAAGGTCCAGCTGGGCTCTGATGTCCTCAGTCACAGACACTTAAAAAAAGTCTATTGCATGTGTCTTACCCTCTCTGAGGATTGGATGGGGGTGGGATGGAAGGGTATGTGGAGGAGATGGAAGGAGGAGAGAGAGAAGGAACTTGGGTTGGTATGTATGATGAAATAAATTTTAAAAATCTATTGCATAAAACCAGAAAATGATTTGCAAGACCCTTATATGAAGTGAATAAATGATGGTCAGTATTAAAGGAATATCAGGCAAAATCTGGCAATAATGAAAATTCTATCAGCACTGAAGTGCCTCAGACATGATCAAAGATTTTGTTAAACGTCCCCTCAATCTCTGCCATAGCCTGTGTGGCAGGCCCTATCACAAAACCATTTCATAGGAGCGCTCCTGTGGTCATAACGCCTGGGCAGTGTCAAGCCAGGAACTGCTCTCCCATGACTGACCACTGCTGGGCTGTATGCAGAAGGCTCCTGCCTTGTCACAGGGGAGCAGAGTGCAGGGACAGGATCAGGCTGTGAGAAACATACCAGTTGCTGCTCACTCCATGAAGTAAACACCTGAGCAAATTACTCAAAAAAGGAATACAAAAACAATCCACAATTGCCAAGGCCCAGCACAGGCTGATCCGGAGTTAAGGATAAATTGTATTCTGGTCTCCATCCGAAGGAGGAAGGGACCAAAGAGGAAACATGTCCCATGACCTGAGTTAATGATACTACCTGAAAGACAGCGACTGTGAAGTGGTGTTGTCTCCAGAAAAGTTCCAAGTCAGAAACTGCAGCCCCTGTGATGCTTGGGTTGTCTCTGGGGACTGTAGAGACACACTTCTTTCACATCCAACTAAAAGCAGATCAGAGAGAGAGAGGGGCGTGCACTGGGTCCTAGCCTCCCTCCGGCCGAGAGCACCTCCACAGGTGTGGTCTTCAGTCACACAAATATTCTTGTCCTTGTGCTGACTTCAGTGAAAACCAACAACTCCAAACCTGGAGACTGATTCACTCCCCCAATCTACTCATTGTCCCTTCCTTCTAGCTATGTCAAGCCCCACCTTCAGACACACACAGCCACACCATGGTCAATCCCAACCTGGCTAGCTCTTACAGACTCCAAGAAGCCCTTGGACTGCTCACCTGACCACTGAGACACAGTCACAGACTCATGATATTCTCCTGAGAGCTGCAGTGGTTCGCGACCACTCTTCGTTGCACCGCAGACTTCTGAAGTGGCCTCCTGGGCTCTTTGATTGTTCAGGGAAAAAGCCTTTTGACGTCGCCGATAATTGGCGAACCAGTTATACACTTGCTCGTGGGTCAAGCCAGTCTCCAAAGCCAGTTTCTCCTGACCACAAAACAGGATGCGAGTTATAAGTGTGCACAGAGGTGGCTAGGAGAACTCATTCCCACGAAGGAAGCATAGCCCAACCTGATCCCTGGAATGGTGACAGAGACAGTGATCAGTGAACTGGCACACTGGAAAACAGATTGTCTACTGAGCATGTGCTGAAGAAGTGGCGATCAATACACATGTGCCCCACCTCCTGCACCCACTCCATTCTAGGCCAACTGAAGCTCTGAGCACCCAAGACTGACTGAGAACCCAAGCAGCTAGACTGACGCTATGAACTCCTCGATCAGTGCCGTCACTGCCTCCAACCAGGAGCCCCTTCCTTGCTCCACTGTGACCTTTAGCTTGAGGTCATAGAGCAGAGGGCTGGGGAGCATCTGGGAATTATCCAGGGCTAGAAGTAGACAGACCCACATGAGAAAACCAAGCTTGGCAAAGGAGAGGTCAGGAAAAGGTGGCGACTGCCAGCACCCTGGGAGGGGCTGAGGATCCCACCGAGCTACGGCTGAGGAGATAAAGATAGCTAAAGAACTCCTGAGCGGAGGCAGAGCCACCCAAAAGAAGCGGGACCTGCCTAGGAGACCGACAAGGGGCTACCCTGGGGAAGGTGGAGGGGAAGTAGACTGGAGAGAAGCAGGAAAAACTGTCTGGGAAGAAGAGAGGGGAGTTACTTAGGAAGAGGTGAGGAGCCTCAGTTATTGGATAAAAAGAAGCCACCTGGGGTGGGCTGTTGTCCTTACCAACTGGGCCTTCTTGGGGTAAGTGCCCACACCTGTGGCAAAGTTCTGCAGACGGTGGCGAATCTCTGGGGGGAAGTTCCGGTTCTTAGGGCCCTCAGGGCAGAGAGTAGGGGGTGGTGGGTTCCTGAATGAGGAGGGCCAGGAGGAATTTTAACATAAACTCCATCTGCTCCCTTCTCAGGGCCTGGCACTTCAAAGGGAAGACGTTCTGGCAAACACTCTCCAGCCCACCCCTGAGCTCCACTCCCAATCACCTCAAAATGCCTGATGACTACTCTCTGGGTTACCACCTGGAGGTCCACCATACTCTGCAGCCGCCCAGCGAGTGAGCACAGGCTACCCCAGAGCCCAGCACAACAAGAACACTGACTCCCTATTCTGCCCTGTTTACAGCAGGTTTAATAAACTTGTTCCAGGATTTCCTCTTCCAGGTCCTCCCCAAGAGCTCTTAAAGCTGTGGATCTCTCCCATTTATACACGAATCCCTCTAGCCACCCTTCCTGACTTATTCCCTCACAGTACAACTCAAAGAATATTGGCCCAACTTTCCATATACTGATCCTGGCTTCCCCTTGGCTCCTTTTTCACTTATCCCTTGCACTCAGCATCCCAGCCCCTTGTGTTCTTGATTTTCTTTTTCATGCCACTCTTCCCTTTATTCCCTGTGTTGGGAAGCAACTACGCCGTGCAGAAGGACATTATTGTTTCTCCACCGCCTCTCTATACTGCATGGGGAATTCTGTGTTACTGAAGGAACCAGTAGCCATTTCTCTTTATGTCTGGGCTGATTTTTCCTGCTGTTATCTCTAAATTTCTTCATAAATGATATAGGACATGTATAAAGATCACATGTATCTGTGGAACAGATGTCATCCAGATGTTTGGCATGCATGTACAGCCCAAAAGCATCTTATCTAACACATCCCAAATACAATCCACATAGGACTCGCCAGGCTCCTCTAATCCAAACACACCCAGAATGAATTGCCCTGCTGCGGCAGTTTCTAATCAATAGAGTGCCCCCCTCCTACACCTCAGCTCTCAACCACAGCTGATCATCTCTAAGATTTCACAGGGTCAGTTAGCATAGTTACAGTAGACCCACGTTCTGGTCGCTGGGTATATGCTCCCGAGGTGGCTTATCAGTCTCCCAAGAGGCCCTTGGAAAGGGAAGACAAACAGAGCCACCACCTTTTCCTGCAGCCACAGGTTGAGGACAGGTCTGCATTTCTGAAGGCCTGGAAACAAACTCGCTTGAGATGTCTTCTCTCTGCTCCAGGATACCAGGCACCATACCTCACCATCCCTGGCTTCTGACCTTGACATCTGCCTGCTTGGAAAATTTGCCTGTGTGGTTTTCCTACTCCCATTCAAGGTTTCATCAGATTTGCACTAATGACCTGGTCAAATGTAGCCCCTTTCCCACATGAATAAACCCACTTTATTTCTTCTCTTATGTTTTTGAGCTTAGCTCGTGGCCAGCTGTATAAAATCAGGGCTATACCCACAACCTCCAAGCACCTAGCATTCTGGGGACACTTCACAAACATGGGGACAAGACACTATGACTACTTAGCTGCAGTCTGCTGGGCTATCTCTGGGGTGACATTATCAAATCCACTGTCTCAATGCTGATTATTTACCAAGCTTCCAAAGATCTATCTAATACTGTCAATATTCGGTAGACTCTCTGATCAAAAACAAAATAAAGCAAAGGAAAAATCTTCCTCCTGCACTGAGAGGGCCCTGTGACTCAGGATGCCTGCATTAGCGCAGCAAAGGGAAGACTACAGTTCTCCTTTGCCAGGGAGAGGCTCCGGATGGAGAACAATGGCTCCACAGTATCAGTGTCTCAGGAACCCTGATCTTGTATCTCCCATGAGAAACCTCAGCTCCATAAATGGTAAAGATGATAACCCTCACATCTTGCAGTCCCCAGGGTCTAGGCTGACACCTAGATGTGGGGATTAGATGACCTGAGAACCAGCAGAACGAAACCCAATCTCCCTGCACTCACTGCTCCCACCCACAGGCTTCTTCTTGTCTAATGATGATGGACAGTAGATAAGGTCAGGATGTCAAGGGGCACACAGCTATCCAGTTCCAACCACCACATCACTGAGGTGTCAGATAGAGTGGTAGCTTGGTGATGGGCCTGGGTAATGCACAGGCAGCCCGTACATGGTGGTCCTGTTGAACTTGTCTATATTGGGTTTCATGGTCTAAGATTATGAGGACGACTGACCAGGTCTCTTCCTCCATAGGGCACCAGATCCCATGACAGATGGTTGTGAGTCACCATGTGGTTGCTGGGAATTGAAATCAGAGCCTTTGAGAAGAGCAGGCAGTGCTCTTAACCACTGAGCCATATAAATACTGCTAAGGTGACTTCTTGTCCTTGTTTCCTCAGCTCTGGTGGGGTTTGGATGACACACCCAGCCCTGGGAAGACCCAGGGAGTTATAACAGAGGAGAATCAGCAAGTACCTCTTCCTGCAGCGAAACTTCTGCACTGGGCTCAGCCTAGTGATGCCCAGCTTCCTCATGGTCAGGTGGTAGTGAATGTCATTCCAGAGTTGTACAAGCTCCTTGCTGCCTCCTGGCACCCGACACCCCTGTGGGGAAAGCCTGCTGAAATCGAAACCCAGTCACCACTATAAGCCCTGGAGTGATATTGGAAGTCCTGTATATGTGTTTCTCTTATTGGCTAATGAGTAAGCTGTCTTGGCCAATGACTTGTCAGGATAAAGCCAGGTAAGAAACCTAAACAGAGATATAGAAATTAGGTGGAGTCAGACAGATGCCAGATCCTTACCAGCAAGCCACAGCCTCGGGCCGATACAAAGATTAATAAAATGGGTTAATTTAAGATGTAAGAGTTACTTAGTAAGAAGTCTGAGCAGCGTTTTAATTAATATAGTTTCTGTGGGATTCTTCAGGTCTGAGTGGCCAGGAAATGAAAGAGCAGTTTCTGCTTATGGATGGCACCAACATGGGCCAACTGCATTCACATAAAACCTGAGAGAGCTTGGGAAGGAATTCTAGACACAAAAGAACAAAGTTAACACCTTCCTAGACCTGAATGGAGGAGGGGAGGACCTTGGACTTCCCACAGGGCAGGGAACCCTGACTGCTCTTTGGACTGGGGAGGGAGCAGAAGGGGGATTGGGGAGAGGTGGAGGGAAATGGGAGGAGGTGAAAATTTGTAATAAAAAAGAACAGAGTTAAGCACAGCTTCTTGGTAGCAGCATTTTCTCGGGTGGACTCTGTTTACTAGAAGCAAGTAGAGGCACAATTTAAGAAAAGATTTCCTGACTCAGCAGTAGCAGCAAAAATTGTGTGGCTTCTTTAAAAGCCAGCTTCCTGGTTAGTGCTGGCAGCACAATCAGCTCTGATTTTTTTAGGGAGACACTGCTACAGAGCACTTAAATGACTTTTTTTGGGGGGGGGTTCGAGACAGGGTTTCTCTGTAGTTTTGGAGACTGTCCTGGAACTCACTTTGTAGAACAGGCTGGCCTTGAACTCATAGGATTTGCCTGTCTCTACCTCCCAAGTGCAGGATTTAAAGGTATTTGCCACCACCACATGGCTTTATTTTGCACCACCATAGGCTGAAGCAGTTTCTTTATTAACCAATGGTGATATAACATATTCACAGCGTACAGACTGGACTCCTACATCACTTGAGTGTGATAGAATTTGCTGTTCACACCAACCCAGCCTATGGGAAATCATCTATAGTTGAACCCACTGGTCTACAAACCACTAATGTTGGCCAGACATATAAACCCTCCAGTCCCTACTAGGCCTTGAGGAGGTGTGAGCCTGACTCAGCCAGTTACATTGCAGGCCATGGTAGACACTTCATGCCAGCAGTGAGCAGAGCTGAGACCTGTTTTCTGATCTTAAACCCTTCAACCCTACAAAGAAATCAGTAAACCCAGTCCTCCATTGAATCACACAAGTATAGAGAGCAAATATGGCAATTTCAGTATACCTTGCTCTCCTTACCTGGTTTTGTATAATAACTCCCCAAATGAGTTTCTAGTCACCAATGTCACTAAATAAATGTTACTCAGTAGTCATCTCAGTTCCAACCATGTGCTCCCTCTCTGTTGACTCCATTTTTTTTTTCCTGGATGATTCAGTGTTATCATTTTGACACAGGCTGGCCTGCAACACTCTGTTGCTTTTCCTAGGCCTCCTGAGTGCTGAGATTACAGGTATGCACCATTTTTTCAAAGCTTCAGGTCAGGTATCTGGGTGGCTATGTCAAAGGTGCTCGTACATTACGTAGGCACATTTCCTTACCAACACTCTATAAGGACTTTCTAAATGGTAGTTGTCAAGGTTACCGAGGTCTAACTTGGTCAAGTGAGAGTGGACACCCTGCCTGAGCTTACAACAACTTGGGGATGGTGGGGGCTGCTGCATTCCCACTTCTTTCTATCATACCTCTAGAATCCGGAGAGCTGAAAATTGTTGCTCCTGATGGACCAGGACCTGGGCACACACCAGCGCCACATCTGCATTGTCTAGCAGGTGCCGACAGTGCTTGCTGTCCAGAATTGCTTCCACCAAGGATAGCACCTGAACATGGTTGTGTTGGAGGTCCCGACATAGCTTGCCTGCAAGGGTCACCAGCTCTTGTGGGGGAGAGTGGGTGTCCCCATGTTCCCTCAGCAGCCTCAGGAAATTCTGCATTCTGCAAGAGTAGCTCTGTCAATACAGAATATTCAGAATAATGCCAGTACTAACTGTTTTCTCTCCATGAGTCTTCAGAGCAATCCCCAAAGGCAGGTGATATGTGAGTCATAGGCTATATCAATTTCAAGGTACAATAACTCACCTGAGGAAAACTAGGGTGGTATTGCACGCCCTTTTTCTAACTCACCCCAATAGCTGTGTCCCTAAGGAAGATAGCTGTGCACAGACCATTTTGCAGGGCACTGTGCAATCATCCAGTCTCATCTTTCTGAGCCTTAACTGTTCACTTGGGCCTGGCCCTTGTATCTCTTTTTCCTTTCTATGCTCCAGGTTCTGATCCAAGCCATAAGCAAGTTTCCTTTTGCTCTTGATCCCTGGGTTTTCCAGAGACCCTTGTATGGGTAACACAGTATTCACCTAACCACAGGCAGTCTCTCCTTTCTCAGAGCCAGGGATACAGCTCTCCAGAATGAAGGGCTGGGTCCTGGAGCATTTTACATCAGGAAGAATCACAGCAATTTCTCACTGAATTACAAGTTCTAAGAGCTCCCACATTAGGGCATTGGTACAGCATGTTAATGATCGATTTTCAGGCATCAACCTAATCACAGAGATCACATTTCTGTGGAACACTGGGCAGAAGTGAGGCTGAGTACCACTTTGACTGTCGTCAGCGTACTGGGCCTGCTAGCAAGGACCTCCCTGGGGTTGGTTCCAGTGCACACGGAGACTTCATCGTGTGCCTCACCAGCTCCCAACAGAAAGTTCAAGGCTCTCAGAAACCAGGAGGAAAGCTATCTCAGGACCCCCATTTTGTCCAGTACTATAGCTCCCTGCTGTCTGAAGACAGGGTCCCCTCCTGATGAGACGCTTATCTGAGGAAGAAACGGGCTCTCTCTGAATCCCCCACCCAGGTTGGAACAATAGGGCCAGCAACATGCTGCCAGGTACCTTTTCAGAGCAGTGTTCTTTAACAGGAATAGGCTGCGAAATGCTGGATTCCAAACACCAGAAGAGACAGACAGACACGGTGCTGAACGCCACAGCCTCCCTAGCTTTCTGGATATCACCACCGACACATACCCGGAGGCGCCTCCCTTCAACACCCTTCCACCCTGATCTCTTCCTCTAATTCCTCCCTGACCTGCTCCCTTACCTGCATCCCCTTTCCGGCGCACCTACGTTTGTGATTTTCGCAACCGGAGCACCTGGGCTGGAAGGTATAGCTACAAAGTATCCAAACTTCAATCTCTGCACTGCCCAGGCCTGAGGCCCCGATGGATATTGAATGTCGGGGCAAGACACCAAGACCCATGCTTTGTGCTTTGTTGCAGGATGGGAGAAAACGGACCCAGGACATGCCCCATAACATTCTCTCAGTGCCTAAACCATAAGGAAAGTTGGGGCCACTCTTGTGTCCTGTGCTCTTTGACTTGTCTCTGACCACGTGGGAGTGTGGGCACTCTGGCACAAACTCTTAAGGCAGGCAACCTTGGGGGCCTGGCAGGGTTCTCAGATATTCAGAGGGTGCGCATTCACCATAGATGGGTGTGGAATGAAAGGAGCTTGGGGGCCTTGGGCAAAGGTGATTTAAGCCAATTTCAAGAGGTGAGCCCGGTGGGAGAAAAGGTTTCCTGATAGTTTAGCAAGTACATAAATAGTATTCAAAAGCCGAGGGTATAAAAATGGTCTGTCCCGTCCCCTGGAGATTCTAGTTCAGGCACACTGTAGATGGACAGTCTGAGGAGAATTTCTATAGCCCAAGTTATATCTGATGAATACAATCCTGAGGGCAGGATTCTGGTTATTAGAAATCATGATCAGAACACTTGACCCTGTTACCTGGCACAAACTAATGGATGAGTGTTGTTTCATCTTTGGAAAACAAAGGTGAAATTATGTACAGCACATTAAGCCACAATTCCCCTGGAGAAAGTGAATTTGTTGTTTTTAGTTTCTGATTTGCTGTTTGTTAGGTGGATTTGTATTTTTTTTGGGGGGGGGGCTCATGTAGACCAGGCTGGCCTCCAACTATGCAGACCTTGAGTTTGGTGCAAAGACAGGATAACCTGGAACTCCAACACTCCTAACTGTCTTACCCAAGTTATGGAATTGCAGTGGCGTAAATGCTAAATCAATATAGAATATCTTTTAATTCTATATAAGATGTTATACATTTTTTGAGATGACTCTGAAAGAACTCCGATACAGCATTCTAAATTCACTTTAGTTGTGTGTGTAGGTGACTGTCCGCTTGTGAGCACACAAGCCACTGTGCATTTGAAGGTCAGAAGACAAGCTGAAGGAAGTAGTTCGCATCTTCCACCATGTGGATCCTAGGATCAAACTCAGGTTTTCAGGCGTGGCAGCAAGTGCCTTCATCTGCTGAGCCCTCTCGCCAGCCCTCTCTCTGTTTGTTTGTTTGCTTGCTTTTTTATGTAGGTCATAAATATGTATGATTTAGATTCTTAATTGAAGTTCTTAAATACAGAAACTTCTCCAGGCAGACTACATGGCAATTACTATCTTTATATCTTTTATGGGACTATTAATAAATGCTCTATCTCCATTTAACTAAGTGTGAAATCAATAAGTTTCTGCAGAGAAACCTAAATATTTTTCATCTCCTTTGGTAATTTGGGCTCAACTGATAAACATAAATTTAGATGTGTCCATCTAAACCAGCAGTTCTTAACCTGTGTGTCTCATTCCAAAGGACGAGAGTGCTTTGACCACTGTCTTGCATCTTGGGACAGTGGACAGGTGAGTCTGTGTTTATGAGCTCTGAAGTGGCCATTTATGGAAGAAGAGACAAGGGACAGTGAGAGACCTACACATGCTGTGGCTATGGGGAAATTCTTTCTGCTTGAAGTGCAGAGTTCTATACTTAGATTCTAAAGCAGTACTTCTCAACCTATGGGTCATGATCCCTTTGTGTCAAAGGACTCTTTTACAGGGGTTGCCTAAGACCACCTTCCATGTCAGATATTTACATTATTATTCATAACACTAGCAAAATTACAGTCATAAAGAAGCAATGAAAATAACTTTATGGTTGGAGGTCACCACAACAAGGACAAGAGGAACTGTATTAAAGTGTCGTAACATTAGAAATATTGAAAACCACTGTTCTTAATGGAACATAAGGGATTTTTCAAAGAACTGAAAATGTCCCAACTTCTACTTGCATGAAGAAATGTTTAGTTGTTACGTGATATTTTAGTTCTTGCTTAAGAACCCAAGCCCCATTTAGGACTTAGATCTTAAGAGAAAATGATTGCTCCTTAAACTGTGGCCAGTGTTCAACAAAATATTTCTGATCCTGGCAGCCATTCACATGAAGGAATGGTCTCCCTGCACCCCTTCCTCTTCTCTCTTTTCTTGACATTTTGATAGCTTTGAAAGTTATCTCTAGGCTAAAATATTATTTTTCTCTCTTATAAAATTATTTTATGGGAAAATGGTCTTTTAGCCTGTCACTTATATTATTTTTAATAAAATGCTGATTGGCCAGTAACCGGGCAGGAAGTATAGGCAGGCGACAAGGCAGGGAGTAGAGGCAGGGCAACAAGAATTCTGGGAGAGGAAAGCTCGGTCTGCAGTTCAGAGGAAGCAAGATAGCAAGATGTGACTACCTTTCCTAAAAGGGTACCAAACCACGTGACAAGAATTTTGGACTAATATAAATTATGAGTTAATAAGAAGTCTGAGATACTAGGCCAATCAGTTTATAATTAATGTAGAACTCTGTGTGTTTCTTTGGGATGAGAGACTGCAGGACCAGGTGGGACAGAAACCTCAGTCAACACTCAAACTGTGGCCAGTGTTCAGCAAAATATTTCTGATCCTGGCAGCCATACACATGAAGGAATGACCTCCCTGAACCCCTCCCTCTTCTCTTTTCTTGACATTTTGATAACCTTGAAAGTTATCTCTAGGCTAAAATATGGTTTTTCTCTCTTCTAAAAATATTTTATATGTATAAAAAGATGTTCAAGCATCACAATGAGACATGAAGACTGTCTTATATCCAAACAAATATGATACTGTTCAAAACCTAATCAGAGGCTAGAGATATGACTTAGCTGTTAAGAATATTGGTTGCTCTTCCAGAAGACCTGATTTCAATTCCCAGCACCCATATGACAGCTCACATGTGTCTGCAATTCTAGTTCCAGGAGATCCACCAGCCTCACACAGCAAAATATCAATGCACATTAAAAAAAATTTTTGGATGGTGGTGACACACACCTTCAAGAGGCAGAGGAGGGAATCTCTGGGTTCAGGGTCATCCTGGTCTATAGAGTGAGTTTTAGGACAGCCAGGGCTATATAGAGAAATCCTGTCTTGAGAAAAACCTAATGAGAGGCTTTCCTCTGCTGCAGAATAAAATAAAACCTTAGATGTTAAGTAGAAGCATTTCCAGAGAATGGATGAGATTCAAAAAATCTGTTTTTATACAAAACTTAAATTTTAATTAAAATTTAATTATATCACTTCCCCTTCACACCCTTTCAAGTTGATGGCTTCTTTTACTTTATTTTGTACATATACGTACTCACACATGCACACAAAGAAGACACCTGTTAGTGTCTGGTATCTTCCACCATTTCTCTTATGTTGCTTTGAGGCAGGGACTCTTGGTGAACCTGAAGCTAATCATTTCAGCAGGACTGGGTGACCAACAAGTCCCCAGGTTTTGTGCCTGTATCTCCACCTTCAGGCTTCAAGCATAGCTGGTGCCTTACCCACTAAGCAATCTCCTCAGCCTCCTCTCGCTCTCCTATAGGTTTGATTGTAGGGTGGCGCTAAAGAATTCTTCAATGGGATTACAAAGATGAACTGGTAAAGCAGTAGGATGAGCAAGAAGGGGTTTATAACTTGTCTTTTATTGTAAGTGGGGTTTCTAGTGAAATTCTTAGAAAACTGTAATTTGTAGCTGGTAAAGGAGAAAGGCCTTAAACAAATATTAATTGTACTGAAATTCTTGAGTCTCTAATAGAGAGAGGCTTCAGGCAGACTCTTGGATGAAGGGCTCCTGTCTCTTCCCATGTCCCATATTTTGCCTGTTTCTGTATCCTATCTCATATGCCACAGTCACCAACAAAGTTTTTCTGTAAGAGGGGAGAGCACAGAATGTCCATTACCTGGAGAATGGCTAGGTGTGTCCAAATGTTCTGCAAGGTCAAGTTTATGACATTTGGAGAAGCGTGGTTGCATCTTCTGCCTCGAACCACTCTCTTTTCCAGACTGTATATCCAGAGTTCTCCCAATGTGCTAGCATTTCAGTGATTCTAAGAACATATATTTTTGGTCTCAGTTCTCAAAAACGTCAGGAGTTTAATTCCTGCTGCCTCATAAACATACTGAGAGACTCCTCTTCCAACTGCCTTCCATTTCCTGGGATAATCCATGTTCAAGATAAGAGTTAATCACCAGCCACAAGATGTCATCCTGATTCTCAAGAAACAGAGCCTCATAATGTTTGCTGAACTCCTGCAGCTACAGGTCTGTGAAGCAATTTCCTAGGAGTTGATACATCTGTTTCTGGAGCAAGACTCAGGAAGTCTATTTGAAACATTCTTTCCAAGACAGATGTTCTCAACCTTCCTAATAATGAAACAGTTTAATACAGTTTCCTCATGCTGTGCTGACTCCAATCATAAAATTATTTTCATTGCTACTTCATAACAGCAATGTTGCCACTGTTGTGAATCAAAATGTAAATATCTGATATTCAAGATGGTCTTTTTTTCCTTTTTGAG
The DNA here is from genome assembly GCF_903992535.2 of Arvicola amphibius. Lineage (NCBI taxonomy): Eukaryota > Metazoa > Chordata > Mammalia > Rodentia > Cricetidae > Arvicola > Arvicola amphibius. The sequence goes on along the minus strand of NC_052056.1, from coordinate 96,870,026 downwards.
GATCTTGTAAAATTCACCTCTGAACCAGTCCATTTATACTCTTAACATTTTAAATAAGGAGATGTTTAAAAACTAGTCATTCAGTCTTACCTCTTCTTGATACAAGTTTGTGCTAATTGCTGCTTTCATTATGTTATATAACTGTGTCTAGAAATTCATACTTTCCCCCAAATTTAGAATTTAGTGAAATATGCTTTTCAGATTTTTTTTGTCCTATAAAATTCTGAGACCTTAGAGAGTTACTCTTCTGACCCTTGAAATCTAATCAGGGGTAGAATTTCGATTTGTAAGCACTCTCCCCATGTCTTGGCTTTATGGCTTCATCATTTGCAAAAGCTTCTTCCACATGACAGTTTTCATATCTTTAACGTAAGAATGAAAATAAAACCAGAACAATTTATCCCACAGATATGATGTATGGAAGATTTAACTTTTCACTTTATAAAAATGTTTTTATTATTTTAAAATTTGTGCGTATGTGTCCATGTGTAGGTGCATGTACATGTATGCAGGTGCCCACAGAAACAGAGATGACGAATCTCCCCAAAACTGGAGTTACAGGTAGTCATTAGGCACCCAATGTGTGTTCTAGGAACCAAACATTGACTTTTTTACAAGAACAAAACAGTCTTTTTCGTTTTTTTTTTTTTGTTTTTTTCGAGACAGGGTTTCTCTGCGGCTTTAGAGCCTGTCCTGGAGCTAGCTCTTGTAGACCAGGCTGGTCTCGAACTCACAGAGATCCGCCTGCCTCTGCCTCCCGAGTGCTGGGATTAAAGGCGTGCGCCACCACCGCCCGGCCAAAACAGTCTTTTAACCAATGGCTGCCTGTCCAGTCCCTGTACTCTCTTCTTTGTTTAATTCTCACACATACTATATAAAGTGTTTTGATGAAACCTATAGCGCCAGCGCTACCACAGTACCGAGTTGCGGGGGAGGGGCTGAGGGTTTAAAGAAGCACGACACATGCAGTCATTCGTGGTCAGGGAATGCCATTTATTGAGAGCTCAAGGCAGCCTATAATACAGCCTTAGAGCACTGTGGAGAAATCCCTGGGTTCAGAAGTTCATGTTCTCAAGGGTAGATGGTAAACAAGACTGAGAAACAAGGAACCTTGTAGTGAGTACAAAAGGTCACAAAAGGCCAGGAGCAAAATATACTTGCACAAAAACACAAAACATCCCTGGCAACTAGATAAACATCCCTGGGGGCAGAGCCTAACAGAAACTCCACCCCATTCCCTTGCTTCCAGTTACCCTACTATCCCATCCATCACCTTTCCCACTTAACTTTATGTATTTTGTTGTTGTTGCTGTAGTTGTTTAATATCCCCTGATTCCATATAGGGCTGACTGTATCCCCATGGTGTGAGACCATACAGTGGAGCCTGGCAAGCCCTTCAGTGTGCTACATTTTTATAGCACCACATCCCCTGAGGCTCAAGGATCATCAAGAAAGAGGAGCTAGAACAACTGTAAAAGGCAGAGAGACAGCCATCTGCAGAGAAACAGGCATGGTAGTGCAGTTACACGCATGAACTCATGGGGATTGTGACATAAGATACAGCATGCCACTGTCCCACCATGGGTGAGAAAAGGGTTCACACAGTCCTACCTCTACTTGAGGAGCTTTTTCAATTGATGGCTACTGTGAGGGAAAGTTTGTTTACATCAGGAATCTTTAAAGAGTTGGAAAAATCACTCAGGATAGTTTGGAAAATGAAAGAAATATGCTGGTAGATGCTTGATCAGGAAAGAGACTCTAGGAAGCAGAGCTGAGTAAGCATTCATGATGTAATTCACCTCTCATTTGCTATAAAATTAACAGGAAGTTTTATCTTTTGAGCTGGAGAGCAGAATGGATGTCCCTTCTTATAACCATCACCGTCATCAATGAGCTTTCTAGGAGTTATTACTTTGTCACTATGAAGGCCAAGTTGGGGTCACTGTGTTCAGAAGGTCTGACAAACATTTATGACCTTTGGTCTTACCAAGTCATTGGTTTAGTTATTTATTAATTGTCTACAGAAAAAAAAACTTGAAAGAAGTCAAATGTGGGTTAGTATAAACCATTGTGAATGGTCAACTGAAGAAGACACCCATATTTTCCATACCCATGATATCCATGCACTTGGTCTTTCTACTGGCAGTATCAACTGCTTCACCCCTTTTCCTAGCACACAAATACTGCAGATTGGCATCACGAAGTCACACCTGTACTCATAAAGAAAACTCAAGTCCCCACCCACAAGGAAAAGTCAGAGAACAGATTTCTTGAAGAAAAAGAGCACTGGACCTGATTCCAAACTTTCCTATAGAAGCCTGGACTCTGTTGGTGACCACCATCCTGCTGCTCCTCTGCCTGTGAGGCTGGATGCCTCTCCTTTGTGGCCTTAGAGTTGGGATGATTCTTAGAACCCTTTTACCCTGTTAGAAAAGCAAAAGATATAATTTATTAGAAATTAATGCTGCCACAGCTGAACACATTGCTGCTGTAAACTAGATTATTTATCTCACTGTGCTTTTCAGCCAAAGATTATCAAATCTTTCTTAAGGAGCTAATGTGAGACAATCAGGAGCAGGCTTCTAATTGTTAGACTCAGCTGTTTCTTTTGTTCTTTTTTTCTGACATTTAATTGTCACATTGGACTAGGAAGGTTTGCAGGATCTTGAACCCACATTGAGGGAAACTACACATGAGATAGATTACTTAGATTCAGGCCTGCCTCTCCAGAAAGTATTGTCACAGAGATTGGCTAATTTCTGATAGTGAACTATGTGCTTGTGACTGATCATCTTAGTATAGAAAGCTGCCATTGTGCTGTCTAGGTTCTAGGAAGAAACAGAGCAGAGAAATGATGCTTTATATAGTTCTTCGCCCCGTGAGTTCATTTTGGTAACACATGGTGCAATTAGAGTTTTCAAGAAAAGATGCGAGAAAATTCCCTTTGACCTCAGTAGAATACAATTGACAGATCAATGTAGCCATTCCTCCAAAGTCTAACTTGGAGAGACATGAGTTTATGAAGTTATTACAGAAATTTGGAAGGTTATTTGCAGAAGCATGAATGGCTCGAAAACAACTGCAGCATCAAAACCCCACACATGAACAGAAGATGATGCACAAAATTGGTGTCAGAAGGAAATATGTTTATTTTTATATTGCCCCTATGGATGTTTTTGCCTGAATGTGTACATGCATTTCACATGCAGGCCTGATGCCTACATAGGTTAAAAGAAGGCTTTGGATTCTCAAGGACTGGAATGAAAGACTTTTGTTAGTTGGCATGTGGGGACTAGGGACCGAACTTGTGTCATCTGCAAGAACAGCAAACACTCTTAGCTGAAGAGCCATCTCCCCAGGTACACCTGGGAAGCTATGCAGAGTTTTCAGTTTGAGGGACAGGCCAGGTCAGATAGCCTTGTCAGAAGTCTCTGCTGGCTGGCTATCCTCTCATGCTGTGCAACCTTGTAAAACTCTAAGATAACTCTGAAGCCATTTCTGACAACTCTGAAGCCATTTCTGAGGCCTCTCAGCAGTAGTGCTCCCACCCTCCCCTGGGAACCAAGGACCTAACAACCTCACATGCACGTACTGGAATGCTGGGGATTTTCCATCTCCCTGTGTCCTTGTGGATGTTCTCCAGATAGAACTCAGTTATTGGAATTGGGGAAAGATAACCCTTAGATGTTGACTCAGTTCCTTGGCCTTGGTCAGGGGATATTGATTCAGTTCCTCGGATATGGTTAGGATGACTCACAGATGTTACCCCACCTGATCTAGCAACCATTCTCTTGCCGCGGCTCAGACCAATCATTGTTAATAGCCATTTGAATTAGCCAATTCTAATAGTTGGAAAAACAGCCCCCCAGACTCCCCTCTTGTTTCTATGGCTTTTTACTTTAAAAGTAGCCTGTACCAGCTATTTGGGGTCTTTTGGCTTCCCGAATGCTGAAAGACCCTGTCACAACAGAATTAATTAAATCCTTTTGCTTTTACATCAACTTTGGTGTGAGAGTGATCTCTTGGGGTGACTGTTCCTCAGTGATTGGATTTCAGGGTCCAACAACCTCACTGTTCACTTTTTACATAATGTTGGGGATGGATCATGTGGATCTTGCATTAAAGATTACACACATTGATGCCTTCTCTTTGCTTCCCAAGTCTGATGAGTCCTTTAGCAACATTCAAACTCAAGTTTATAAAGTTTTATTACATATTAACTCTAAGACTGGGATCATCAATTATTAGCCTAAAAGTTTATAATAAGATGGCTTGTGAAGGGGATTATTACTCTGAATTTTTATGTTATACGTTATATTCTGCTTACCTGTTACCTCATTGGAAAAATTCTGGTAATTCTCAATATTTGTATCCATATATATATATATACACACACGTACATTGACTCATATGTATTGAGTCAATAATATACATGAGTTGATGTATATATATATCTATCAATATGTATGTTTATATATGTGAATGTGTGTATTTATTTTTGTGTGAATATGAATATTTATGTGTATGACTAACAAGCCCATGACCTGATTTTTTTTTTGAAAGGGAAATAAAGATGATTTTATTAGATATAGAAAAAGTCATTGTGACACTTCCTGCTCTTCCTGCAGGGGTTATTCTCCCCGGATACTGCCTCTCTCTTCCTGTCCCTTCCCAGCTCGCACCCAGAATCCTCCCCCCCTCCCCCTGCCTCATCCTCCCGTCTTTGGGGCCACAAAATCCCACAGCTCAGCCTGTTTGGGCTCTGGGGACCTGGAATTGAGTGCACCCAGGCCGGTGGGAGGTCCCCTCCTTCATTTGACTGCCCGGAGCAAGGTACGCCTTTGTCTGAGAGCTGCTTGGCCTGCAAGGGGACCTGACAGTCTGCAGGAGGATCCATCGTTCTTTGGGGTGAGTGAGGAGTGAGTGCCCGAACCGCAGCAGCTGCCCGGAGAGGGACCACCGACTCTCCACAACTCCTCCTGCCACCAGCACACTTCCTGCTCTTCCTGCAGGGGTTATTCTCCCCGGATACCGCCTCTCTCTCCCTGTCCCTTCCCAGCTCGCACCCAGAATCCTCCACCCCTCCCCCTTCCTCATCCTCCTGTCTTTGGTGCCACAAAATCCCACAGCTCAGCCTGTTTGGGCTCTGGGGACCTGGAATTGAGTGCACCCAGGCCGGTGGGAGGTCCCCTCCTTCATTTGACTGCCCGGAGCAAGGTAGGCCTTTGTCTGAGAGCTGCTTGGCCTGCAAGGGGACCTGACAGTCTGCAGGAGGATCCATCGTTCTTTGGGGTGAGTGAGGAGTGAGTGCCCGAACCGCGGCAGCTGCCCGGTGAGGGACCACCGACTCTCCACAACTCCCCCTGCCACCAGCACACTTCCTGCTCTTCCTGCAGGGGTTATTCTCCCCGGATACCGCCTCTCTCTCCCTGTCCCTTCCCAGCTTGCACCCAGAACCCTCCCCCCCTCCCCCTTCCTCATCCTCCCGTCTTTGGGGCCACAAAATCCCACAGCTCAGCCTGTTTGGGCTCTGGGGACCCGGAATTGAGTGCACCCAGGCCGGTGGGAAGTCCCCTCCTTCATTTGACTGCCTGGGGCAAGGTAGGCCTTTGTCTGAGAGCTGCTTGGCCTGCAAGGGGACCTGACAGTCTGCAGGAGGATCCATCATTCTTTGGGGTGAGTGAGGAGTGAGTGCCCGAACCGCGGCAGCTGCCCGGAGAGGGTCCACCGACTCTCCACAACTCCCCCTGCCACCAGCACACTTCCTGCTCTTCCTGCAGGGGTTATTCTCCCCGGATACTGCGTCTCTCTTCCTGTCCCTTCCCAGCTTGCACCCAGAATCCTCCCCCCCTCCCCCTGCCTCATCCTCCCGTCTTTGGGGCCACAAAATCCCACAGCTCAGCCTGTTTGGGCTCTGGGGACCTGGAATTGAGTGCACCCAGGCCGGTGGGAGGTCCCCTCCTTCATTTGACTGCCCGGAGCAAGGTAGACCTTTGTCTGAGAGCTGCTTGGCCTGCAAGGGGACCTGACAGTCTGCAGGAGGATCCATCATTCTTTGGGGACACCAAACACCTCCGCGCTCCTTTTGAAGGAAGAGATGGGCAGGCGCCAATGCAGGAGCTCCTCCAACAACATGAAAGGCAACATGACATCACCACAAGCCAGACATCCCGAAACAACAAGAATTGAACACCCTACCCCAGAAGATATAGAAGAAACCGACATTAAACAGTACTTTATGAAAATAATAGAGGACCTTAAACAGGAGGTAAAAAACTGCCATAAAGAAATGGAGATGACAAACAAAAAGGTAGACGAAATAAATAAATCTCTCAAAGATACCCAAGAAAAACAAGAAAAAGCAATCAAACAGGTAAGGGAAACAGTACAAGACCTGATAAATGAAATGGAGGTATTGAAGAAAACACAATCTGAGGGACAAATGGAAATGGAAACTCTGAGTAAACGAACAGAAACTTCAGAGACAAGTATTTCCAACCGAATACAAGAGATGGAAGAAAGAATCTCGGACTCTGAAGATACTATAGAAGAAATAAACTCACAGATTAAAGAACTAAACAAATCTAACAAATTCTTAACACAAAACATTCAGGAAATCTGGGACACCATGAAAAGACCAAACCTAAGAATAATTGGGGTAGAAGAAGGAGAAGAATTACAACTCAAAGGCCGAGAAAACATATTCAACAAAATTATAGAAGAAAACTTCCCCAACCTAAAGAAGGATGTTCCTATGAAGGTACAAGAAGCCTACAGAACACCAAATAGACTGGATCAAAAGAAAGCATCCCCACGCCATATAATAATCAAAACACAAAACATACAGAATAAAGAACAGATATTAAGAGCTGCAAAGGAAAAAGGTCAAGTAACATATAAAGGGAAACCTATCAGAATTACACCTGATTTCTCAATGGAAACCATGAAAGCCAGAAGAGCTTGGATAGATGTGCTACAGACACTTAGGGAACATGGATGCAAGCCGAGACTATTATACCCAGCAAAGCTTGCATTCACCATTGATGGAGAAAACAAGATATTCCAGGACAAAAACAGATTTAAACAATACGCAGCGACAAATCCAGCCTTGCAGAAAGTAATAGAAGGAAAATCACAAACCAAGGAGTCCAACAACGCCCACAATAACTCAGGCATCTAGCGACCCTTCACCAGCACAACTAGAAGAAGGGAAACACACAAACTCTACTACTAAAAATGACTGAAGTTAACAACCACTGGTCATTAATATCACTTAATATCAATGGACTCAATTCACCTATAAAAAGGCACAGGCTAAGAGACTGGATACGAAAACAGAATCCAACATTTTGCTGTTTACAAGAAACACACCTCAACCACAAAGACAGGCACCTACTCAGAGTAAAGGGTTGGGAAAAGGTTTATCAAGCAAATGGCCCTAAGAAACAAGCGGGTGTGGCCATACTAATTTCCAACAAAGTTGACTTCAAACTAAAATCAATCAGAAGAGATGGAAAGGGACACTTTATACTCATAACAGGAAAAATCCTTCAGAATGAAGTCTCAATCCTGAATATCTATGCCCCTAATATAAAAGCTCCCACTTATGTAAAAGAAACACTTCTAGAACTCAAGGCAGCCATCAAACCACACACACTAATAGTTGGAGACTTCAACACTCCTCTCTCACCAATGGACAGGTCAATCAGACAGAAACCTAACAGAGAATTGAAAGACTTAATGGAGGTAATGAACCAAATGGACTTAACAGACATCTCTAGAACATTCCACCCAAATAGGAAAGAATATACCTTCTTCTCTGCGGCTCATGGAACCTTTTCGAAAATTGACCATATACTTGGTAACAAAGCAAACTTCCACAGTTACAAAAAAATATTAGTAACCACCTGTGTCTTATCGGATCACCATGGATTAAAATTAGAATTCAACAACAATGCTACCCCCAGAAGGCCCACAAACTCATGGAAACTGAACAGTCAACTACTGACCCACACCTGGGTCAAGGAAGAAATAAAGAAAGAAATTAAAGTCTTTCTTGAATTTAATGAAAACAAAGACACAACATACTCAAACCTATGGGACACAATGAAAGCAGTGCTAAGAGGAAAGTTCATAGCACTAAGTGCCCACTTAAAGAAAACGGAGAAAGCACTCATTGGTGACTTAACAGCACACCTGAAAGCTCTGGAAAAAAAAGAAGCAGACTCACCTAGGAGAAGTAGAAGACTGGAAATAATCAAACTGAGGGCAGAAATCAACAAAATAGAAACACAGAAAACAATCCAAAGAATCAATGAAACAAGAAGCTGGTTCTTGGAGAAAATCAACAAGATTGACAAACCCTTAGCCAAACTAATCAAACGGCAGAGGGAGAACACGCAAATTAACAAGATCAGAAATGAAAAGGGGGACATAACCACAGACACAGAGGAAATTCAGAAAATCATTAGATCTTACTACAAAAGCCTGTATGCCACAAAATTGGAAAATGTAAAAGAAATGGACAGTTTTTTAGATAAATACCATATACCAAAGTTAAACCAGGACCAGGTAAATGCTCTAAATCGTCCTGTTAGTCGCGAAGAATTAGAAACTGTTATCAGAAACCTCCCTACCAAAAAGAGCCCAGGACCAGATGGTTTCAATGCGGAATTCTACCAGAACTTCCAAGAAGACCTAATACCTATACTCCTTAAGGTATTTCATAATATAGAAACACAAGAGTCACTGCCAAATTCCTTCTATGAAGCTACAGTTACCCTGATACCTAAACCACAGAAAGACTCAACCAAGAAAGAGAATTACAGGCCAATCTCACTCATGAACATGGACGCAAAAATTCTCAATAAAATACTGGCAAACCGAATCCAAGAACACATTAGAAAAATTATCCATTACGATCAAGTAGGCTTCATCCCAGAGATGCAGGGCTGGTTCAACATACGAAAATCTATTAATGTAATCCATCATATAAACAAACTGAAGGAAAAAAACCATATGGTCATCTCATTAGATGCTGAAAAAGCATTTGACAAAATTCAGCACCCTTTTATGATAAAGGTCTTGGAGAGATTAGGGATACAAGGGTCATTCCTAAATATAATAAAAGCTATTTACAGCAAGCCGACAGCTAACATCAAATTAAACGGAGAGAAACTCAAGGCTATCCCACTAAATTCAGGAACACGACAAGGCTGTCCACTCTCTCCTTATCTCTTCAATATAGTGCTTGAAGTTCTAGCAATAGCAATAAGACAACATAAGGGAATAAAGGGGATTCAATTTGGAAAGGAAGAAGTTAAACTTTCATTATTTGCAGATGATATGATAGTATACATAAGCGACCCCAAAAACTCCACCAAAGAACTCCTACAGCTGATAAACTCCTTCAGTAACGTGGCAGGATACAAGATCAACTCCAAAAAATCAGTCGCCCTCCTATACACAAAGGATAAGGAAGCAGAGAGGGAAATCAGAGAAGTATCACCTTTCACAATAGCCACAAATAGCATAAGATATCTGGGAGTATCGCTAACCAAGGAAGTGAAGGATTTATTTGACAAGAACTTTAAGTCTTTGAAGAAAGAAATTGAAGAGGATACCAGAAAATGGAAGGATCTCCCCTGCTCGTGGATTGGGAGGATCAACATAGTAAAAATGGCAATTCTACCAAAAGCAATCTATAGATTCAATGCAATCCCAATCAAGGTCCCATTAAAATTCTTCACAGAGATTGAGAGGACAATAATCAACTTTATATGGAAAAACAAGAAACCCAGGATAGCCAAAAAAATCTTATACAATAAAGGTACTTCTGGAGGCATTACCATCCCTGACTTCAAACTCTATTACAAAGCTACAGTATTGAAAACGGCTTGGTATTGGCATAATAACAGAGAAGTTGACCAATGGAATCGTATAGAAGACCCGGATCTTAAACCACAAACCTATGAACACCTGATTTTTGATAAAGGAGCCAAAAGTACACAATGGAAGAAAGAGGGCATCTTCAACAAATGGTGCTGGCATAACTGGATGTCAACCTGTAGAAGAATGAAAGTAGATCCATATCTATCACCATGCACAAAACTCAAGTCCAAATGGATTAAAGACCTCAATATTAATTTGAACACATTGAGCTTGATAGAGGAGAAAGTGGGAAGTACTCTACAACAAATGGGCACAGGGAACTGTTTCCTATGCATAACCCCAGCTGCACAGACTTTAAGGGCAACATTGAATAAATGGGACCTCCTGAAGTTGAGCAGCTTCTGTAAAGCAAAGGACATTGTCACTAAGACACAAAGGCAGCCTACTGACTGGGAAAAGATCTTCACCAACCCTGCAACTGACAGAGGTCTGATCTCTAAAATATATAAGGAACTCAAGAGACTAGACGGTAAAATGCCAATTAACTAAATTAAAAAATGGGGCGCTGAACTGAACAGAGAATTCTCAACAGAAGAAGTTCGAATGGCCAAAAGACACTTAAGGTCATGCTCAACCTCCCTAGCTATCAGGGAAATGCAAATCAAAACAACTTTGAGATATCATCTTACACCTGTCAGATTGGCTAAAATCCAAAACACCAATAATAACCTTTGCTGGAGAGGTTGTGGGGTAAGGGGCACACTCATCCATTGCTGGTGGGAATGCAAACTTGTGCAACCACTTTGGAAAGCAGTGTGGCGGTTTCTCAGGAAATTCGGGATCAACCTACCCCAGGACCCAGCAATTCCACTATTGGGAATCTACCCAAGAGATGCCCAATCATACAACAAAAGCATATGCTCATCTATGTTCATAGCAGCATTATTTGTAATAGCCAGATCCTGGAGACAGCCTAGATGCCCTTCAGTGGAAGAATGGATGAAGAAACTGTGGAATATATACATGCTAGAATACTACTCAGCGGTAAAAAACAATGACATCTTGAATTTTGCAGGCAAATGGATGGAAATAGAAAACACTATTCTGAGTAAGGTAACCCAGACCCATAAAGATGAACATGGGATGTACTCACTCATATTCGGTTTCTAGCCATGATTAAAGGACATCGAGCCTATAAGTTTGGGATCCTTGAGAAGATAATAAGAAGGTGAACTCCCAAAAAAGATATAGTAATCCTCCTGGATATTGGAAGTAGACACGATCGCCAGGCAAAATTGGGAACTTGAGGGTTGGGCAAGACTGGGCCAAGGGAAGATGGGGAGAGAAAAGTGTGAAGGGGAGAGCGGGGGGAGCTCGGAGGAATGGGGTGCTTGGGATATAGGAAGGGTGGATATGAGAGCAGGGAAGCATATATCTGAATTTAAGAGCTACCTGAGGGTTGTCAAGAGACTTGACCCTAGAGGGGTTCCCAGGTTTCCAGGGAGACGCCCCCAGTTAGTTCCTTGGGCAGCTGAGGAGAGGGAGCCTGAAAAGGCCAGTTCCTATAGCCATACTGATGAATTTCTTGCATATCACCATAGAACCTCCACCTGACGATAGATGAAGAAAATGACAGAGCCCCACCTTGGAGCACCGGACTAAGCTCCCAAGGTCCTGATGAGGAGCAGAAGGAGAGAGAACATGAGAAAGAAAGTCAGGACCGTGAGGGAACCTCCAGCTGGCGACAGATGGGGAAGGTGACTGAGCCCCACATTGGAGCACTGGACTGAGCTCCCAAGGTCCCGATGAGGAGCAGAAGGAGCGAGAACATGAGGGAGAAAGTCAGGAACGAGAGGGGTGCGTTCACTCATGGAAACGGTGGGACAGAACTAATGGGAGATCACCAACTCCAGTTGGAATGGGACTGATGGATCATGCGACCAAACCCGTCTCTCTGAATGTGGCCAACAGCGGGGGCTGACTGAGAAGCAAAGGACAATGGCTCTGGGCTCTGTTCTTCATGGACGGGCTTTGTGGGAGCCTTCTCAGCTTGGTCGATCACCTTCCTGGACCTGGGGGGAGTTGGGAGGACCTTGGTCTTAGCATAGAGTGGGGAACCCTGATGGCTCCTTGGCCTTGAGAGGGAGGGAGGGGAGGTATGGGTGGAGGGGAGGGGAGGGAAGGGGGAGAAGGAGGGGAGAAAAAAAAATAAAAAGTCAAAAAAAATTAATAAAAAAAAAGTCAGCTGCAAGGGGACCTGAAAATCTGCAGGAGGATCCATCGTTCTTTGGGGTGAGTGAGGAGTGAGTGCCCAAACCGCGGCAGCTGCCCAGAGAGGGACCACCGACTCTCCACAACCCCCCCTGCCACCAGCACACTTCCTGCTCTTCCTGCAGGGGTTATTCTCCCCGGATACCGCCTCTCTCTCCCTGTCCCTTCCCAGCTTGCACCCAGAATCCTCCCCCCCTCCCCCTTCCTCATCCTCCCGTCTTTGGGGCCACAAAATCCCACAGCTCAGCCTGTTTGGGCTCTGGGGACCTGGAATTGAGTGCACCCATGCCGGTGGGAGGTCCCCTCCTTCATTTGACTGCCCGGAGCAAGGTAGGCCTTTGTCTGAGAGCTGCTTGGCCTGCAAGGGGACCTGAAAGTCTGCAGGAGGATCCATCGTTCTTTGGGGTGAGTGAGGAGTGAGTGCCCGAACCGCGGCAGCTGCCCGGTGAGGGACCACCGACTCTCCACAACTCCCCCTGCCACCAGCACACTTCCTGCTCTTCCTGCAGGGGTTATTCTCCCCGGATACTGCCTCTCTCTCCCTGTCCCTTCCCAGCTCGCACCCAGAATCCTCCCCCCCTCCCCCTGCCTCATCCTCCCGTCTTTGGGGCCACAAAATCCCACAGCTCAGCCTGTTTGGGCTCTGGGGACCTGGAATTGAGTGCACCCAGGCCGGTGGGAGGTCCCCTCCTTCATTTGACTGCCCGGAGCAAGGTAGGCCTTTGTCCGAGAGCTGCTTGGCCTGCAAGGGGACCTGAAAATCTGCAGGAGGATCCATCGTTCTTTGGGGTGAGTGAGGAGTGAGTGCCCGAACCGCGGCAGCTGCCCGGAGAGGGACCACCGACTCTCCACAACGCCCCCTGCCACCAGCACACTTCCTGCTCTTCCTGCAGGGGTTATTCTCCCCGGATACTGCCTCTCTCTCCCTGTCCCTTCCCAGCTTGCACCCAGAATCCTCCCCCCCTCCCCCTTCCTCATCCTCCCGTCTTTGGGGCCACAAAATCCCACAGCTCAGCCTGTTTGGGCTCTGGGGACCTGGAATTGAGTGCTCCCAGGCCGGTGGGAGGTCCCCTCCTTCATTTGACTGCCCGGAGCAAGGTAGGCCTTTGTCCGAGAGCTGCTTGGCCTGCAAGGGGACCTGAAAATCTGCAGGAGGATCCATCGTTCTTTGGGGTGAGTGAGGAGTGAGTGCCCGAACCGCGGCAGCTGCCCGGAGAGGGACCACCGACTCTCCACAACCCCCCCTGCCACCAGCACACTTCCTGCTCTTCCTGCAGGGGTTATTCTCCCCGGATACTGCCTCTCTCTCCCTGTCCCTTCCCAGCTTGCACCCAGAATCCTCCCCCCCTCCCCCTTCCTCATCCTCCCGTCTTTGGGGCCACAAAATCCCACAGCTCAGCCTGTTTGGGCTCTGGGGACCTGGAATTGAGTGCTCCCAGGCCGGTGGGAGGTCCCCTCCTTCATTTGACTGCCCGGAGCAAGGTAGGCCTTTGTCCGAGAGCTGCTTGGCCTGCAAGGGGACCTCACAGTCTGCAGAAGGATCCATCATTCTTTGGGGAAGAGATGGGCAGGCGCCAATGCAGGAGCTCCTCCAACAACATGAAAGGCAACATGACATCACCACAAGCCAGACATCCCGAAACAACAAGAATTGAACACCCTACCCCAGAAGATATAGAAGAAACCGACATTAAACAGTACTTTATAAAAATAATAGAGGACCTTAAACAGGAGGTAAAAAACTGCCATAAAGAAATGGAGATGACAAACAAAAAGGTAGACGAAATAAATAAATCTCTCAAAGATACCCAAGAAAAACAAGAAAAACAAGAAAAAGCAATCAAACAGGTAAGGGAAACAGTACAAGACCTGATAAATGAAATGGAGGTATTGAAGAAAACACAATCTGAGGGACAAATGGAAATGGAAACTCTGAGTAAACGAACAGAAACTTCAGAGACAAGTATTTCCAACCGAATACAAGAGATGGAAGAAAGAATCTCGGACTCTGAAGATACTATAGAAGAAATAAACTCACAGATTAAAGAACTAAACAAATCTAACAAATTCTTAACACAAAACATTCAGGAAATCTGGGACACCATGAAAAGACCAAACCTAAGAATAATTGGGGTAGAAGAAGGAGAAGAATTACAACTCAAAGGCCGAGAAAACATATTCAACAAAATTATAGAAGAAAACTTCCCCAACCTAAAGAAGGATGTTCCTATGAAGGTACAAGAAGCCTACAGAACACCAAATAGACTGGATCAAAAGAAAGCATCCCCACGCCATATAATAATCAAAACACAAAACATACAGAATAAAGAACAGATATTAAGAGCTGCAAAGGAAAAAGGTCAAGTAACATATAAAGGGAAACCTATCAGAATTACACCTGATTTCTCAATGGAAACCATGAAAGCCAGAAGAGCTTGGATAGATGTGCTACAGACACTTAGGGAACATGGATGCAAGCCGAGACTATTATACCCAGCAAAGCTTGCATTCACCATTGATGGAGAAAACAAGATATTCCAGGACAAAAACAGATTTAAACAATACGCAGCGACAAATCCAGCCTTGCAGAAAGTAATAGAAGGAAAATCACAAACCAAGGAGTCCAACAACGCCCACAATAACTCAGGCATCTAGCGACCCTTCACCAGCACAACTAGAAGAAGGGAAACACACAAACTCTACTACTAAAAATGACTGAAGTTAACAACCACTGGTCATTAATATCACTTAATATCAATGGACTCAATTCACCTATAAAAAGGCACAGGCTAAGAGACTGGATACGAAAACAGAATCCAACATTTTGCTGTTTACAAGAAACACACCTCAACCACAAAGACAGACACCTACTCAGAGTAAAGGGTTGGGAAAAGGTTTATCAAGCAAATGGCCCTAAGAAACAAGCGGGTGTGGCCATACTAATTTCCAACAAAGTTGACTTCAAACTAAAATCAATCAGAAGAGATGGAAAGGGACACTTTATACTCATAACAGGAAAAATCCTTCAGAATGAAGTCTCAATCCTGAATATCTATGCCCCTAATATAAAAGCTCCCACTTATGTAAAAGAAACACTTCTAGAACTCAAGGCAGCCATCAAACCACACACACTAATAGTTGGAGACTTCAACACTCCTCTCTCACCAATGGACAGGTCAATCAGACAGAAACCTAACAGAGAATTGAAAGACTTAATGGAGGTAATGAACCAAATGGACTTAACAGACATCTATAGAACATTCCACCCAAATAGGAAAGAATATACCTTCTTCTCTGCGGCTCATGGAACCTTTTCGAAAATTGACCATATACTTGGTAACAAAGCAAACTTCCACAGTTACAAAAAAATATTAGTAACCACCTGTGTCTTATCGGATCACCATGGATTAAAATTAGAATTCAACAACAATGCTACCCCCAGAAGGCCCACAAACTCATGGAAACTGAACAGTCAACTACTGACCCACACCTGGGTCAAGGAAGAAATAAAGAAAGAAATTAAAGTCTTTCTTGAATTTAATGAAAACAAAGACACAACATACTCAAACCTATGGGACACAATGAAAGCAGTGCTAAGAGGAAAGTTCATAGCACTAAGTGCCCACTTAAAGAAAACGGAGAAAGCACTCATTGGTGACTTAACAGCACACCTGAAAGCTCTGGAAAAAAAAGAAGCAGACTCACCTAGGAGAAGTAGAAGACTGGAAATAATCAAACTGAGGGCAGAAATCAACAAAATAGAAACACAGAAAACAATCCAAAGAATCAATGAAACAAGAAGCTGGTTCTTGGAGAAAATCAACAAGATTGACAAACCCTTAGCCAAACTAATCAAACGGCAGAGGGAGAACACGCAAATTAACAAGATCAGAAATGAAAAGGGGGACATAACCACAGACACAGAGGAAATTCAGAAAATCATTAGATCTTACTACAAAAGCCTGTATGCCACAAAATTGGAAAATGTAAAAGAAATGGACAGTTTTTTAGATAAATACCATATACCAAAGTTAAACCAGGACCAGGTAAATGCTCTAAATCGTCCTGTTAGTCGCGAAGAATTAGAAACTGTTATCAGAAACCTCCCTACCAAAAAGAGCCCAGGACCAGATGGTTTCAATGCGGAATTCTACCAGAACTTCCAAGAAGACCTAATACCTATACTCCTTAAGGTATTTCATAATATAGAAACACAAGAGTCACTGCCAAATTCCTTCTATGAAGCTACAGTTACCCTGATACCTAAACCACAGAAAGACTCAACCAAGAAAGAGAATTACAGGCCAATCTCACTCATGAACATGGACGCAAAAATTCTCAATAAAATACTGGCAAACCGAATCCAAGAACACATTAGAAAAATTATCCATTACGATCAAGTAGGCTTCATCCCAGAGATGCAGGGCTGGTTCAACATACGAAAATCTATTAATGTAATCCATCATATAAACAAACTGAAGGAAAAAAACCATATGGTCATCTCATTAGATGCTGAAAAAGCATTTGACAAAATTCAGCACCCTTTTATGATAAAGGTCTTGGAGAGATTAGGGATACAAGGGTCATTCCTAAATATAATAAAAGCTATTTACAGCAAGCCGACAGCTAACATCAAATTAAACGGAGAGAAACTCAAGGCTATCCCACTAAATTCAGGAACACGACAAGGCTGTCCACTCTCTCCTTATCTCTTCAATATAGTGCTTGAAGTTCTAGCAATAGCAATAAGACAACATAAGGGAATCAAGGGGATTCCAATTTGGAAAGGAAGAAGTTAAACTTTCATTATTTGCAGAGA